>NW_027437099.1:0-28089 GCF_047716275.1 Strix uralensis
TTGTGCAGAAAAACAGTAACACTTGTTCAGAACGAAAGAAAGCACAGAGCCCCAGATTTTATGTTGTCCTGGGAGAGCTTGCAGAGCACTGGGGAAAGGCAGGCAGAGAATTCCCTGCTAGCACCTTCTCTGTGCCTGGGAAGCACAAGTGTTCACATTGCTTCGCAGAATCGCTTTTGTGCAGAAAACAGTAACACTTGTTCAGAACGAAAGAAAGCACAGAGCCCCAGATTTTATGTTGTCCTGGAGAGCTTGCAGAGCACTGGGGAAAGGCAGGCAGAGAATTCCCTGCTAGCACCTTCTCTGTGCCTGGGAAGCACAAGTGTTCACATTGCTTCGCAGAATCGCTTTTGTGCAGAAAACAGTAACACTTGTTCAGAACGAAAGAAAGCACAGAGCCCCAGATTTTATGTTGTCCTGGAGAGCTTGCAGAGCACTGGGGAAAGGCAGGCAGAGAATTCCCTGCTAGCACCTTCTCTGTGCCTGGGAAGCACAAGTGTTCACATTGCTTCGCAGAATCGCTTTTGTGCAGAAAACAGTAACACTTGTTCAGAACGAAAGAAAGCACAGAGCCCCAGATTTTATGTTGTCCTGGAGAGCTTGCAGAGCACTGGGGAAAGGCAGGCAGAGAATTCCCTGCTAGCACCTTCTCTGTGCCTGGGAAGCACAAGTGTTCACATTGCTTCGCAGAATCGCTTTTGTGCAGAAAACAGTAACACTTGTTCAGAACGAAAGAAAGCACAGAGCCCCAGATTTTATGTTGTCCTGGAGAGCTTGCAGAGCACTGGGGAAAGGCAGGCAGAGAATTCCCTGCTAGCACCTTCTCTGTGCCTGGGAAGCACAAGTGTTCACATTGCTTCGCAGAATCGCTTTTGTGCAGAAAACAGTAACACTTGTTCAGAATGAAAGAAAGCACAGAACCCCAGATTTTATGTTGTCCTGGAGAGCTTGCAGAGCACTGGGGAAAGGCAGGCAGAGAATTCCCTGCTAGCACCTTCTCTGTGCCTGGGAAGCACAAGTGTTCACATTGCTTTGCAGAATCGCTTTTGTGCAGAAAACAGTAACACTTGTTCAGAACGAAAAGAAAGCACAGAGCCCCAGATTTTATGTTGTCCCTGGAGAGCTTGCAGAGCACTGGGGAAAGGCAGGCAGAGAATTCCCCTGCTAGCACCTTCTCTGTGCCTGGGAAGCACAAGTGTTCACATTGCTTCGCAGAATCGCTTTTGTGCAGAAAACAGTAACACTTGTTCAGAACGAAAGAAAGCACAGAGCACCAGATTTTATGTTGTCCTGGAGAGCTTGCAGAGCACTGGGGAAAGGCAGGCAGAGAATTCCCTGCTAGCACCTTCTCTGTGCCTGGGAAGCACAAGTGTTCACATTGCTTCGCAGAATCGCTTTTGTGCAGAAAACAGTAACACTTGTTCAGAACGAAAGAAAGCACAGAGCCCCAGAATTTATGTTGTCCTGGAGAGCTTGCAGAGCACTGGGGGAAAGGCAGGCAGAGAATTCCCTGCTAGCACCTTCTCTGTGCCTGGGAAGCAGAAGTGTTCACATTGCTTCGCAGAATCGCTTTTGTGCAGAAAACAGTAACACTTGTTCAGAACGAAAGAAAGCACAGAGCCCCAGATTTTATGTTGTCCTGGAGAGCTTGCAGAGCACTGGGGAAAGGCAGGCAGAGAATTCCCTGCTAGCACCTTCTCTGTGCCTGGGAAGCACAAGTGTTCACATTGCTTCGCAGAATCGCTTTTGTGCAGAAAACAGTAACACTTGTTCAGAACGAAAGAAAGCACAGAGCCCCAGATTTTATGTTGTCCTGGAGAGCTTGCAGAGCACTGGGGAAAGGCAGGCAGAGAATTCCCTGCTAGCACCTTCTCTGTGCCTGGGAAGCAGAAGTGTTCACATTGCTTCGCAGAATCGCTTTTGTGCAGAAAACAGTAACACTTGTTCAGAACGAAAGAAAGCACAGAACCCCAGATTTTATGTTGTCCTGGAGAGCTTGCAGAGCACTGAGGAAGGCAGGCAGAGAATTCCCTGCTAGCACCTTCTCTGTGCCTGTTCACTTTTCTTCGCAGAATCGCTTTTGTGCAGAAAACAGTAACACTTGTTCAGAACGAAAGAAAGCACAGAGCCCCAGATTTTATGTTGTCCTGGAGAGCTTGCAGAGCACTGGGGAAAGGCAGGCAGAGAATTCCCTGCTAGCACCTTCTCTGTGCCTGGGAAGCAGAAGTGTTCACATTGCTTCGCAGAATCGCTTTTGTGCAGAAAACAGTAACACTTGTTCAGAACGAAAGAAAGCACAGAGCCCCAGATTTTATGTTGTCCTGGAGAGCTTGCAGAGCACTGGGGAAAGGCAGGCAGAGAATTCCCTGCTAGCACCTTCTCTGTGCCTGGGAAGCACAAGTGTTCACATTGCTTCGCAGAATCGCTTTTGTGCAGAAAACAGTAACACTTGTTCAGAACGAAAGAAAGCACAGAGCCCCAGATTTTATGTTGTCCTGGAGAGCTTGCAGAGCACTAAGGAAAGGCAGGCAGAGAATTCCCTGCTAGCACCTTCTCTGTGCCTGGGAAGCACAAGTGTTCACATTGCTTCGCAGAATCGCTTTTGTGCAGAAAACAGTAACACTTGTTCAGAACGAAAGAAAGCACAGAAACCCCAGATTTTATGTTGTCCTGGAGAGCTTGCAGAGCACTGAGGAAGGCAGGCAGAGAATTCCCTGCTAGCACCTTCTCTGTGCCTGTTCACAATTGCTTCGCAGAATCGCTTTTGTGCAGAAAACAGTAACACTTGTTCAGAACGAAAGAAAGCACAGAGCCCCAGATTTTATGTTGTCCTGGAGAGCTTGCAGAGCACTGGGGAAAGGCAGGCAGAGAATTCCCTGCTAGCACCTTCTCTGTGCCTGGGAAGCAGAAGTGTTCACATTGCTTCGCAGAATCGCTTTTGTGCAGAAAACAGTAACACTTGTTCAGAACGAAAGAAAGCACAGAGCCCCAGATTTGCTGTTGTCCTGGAGAGCTTGCAGAGCACTGGGGAAAGGCAGGCAGAGAATTCCCTGCTAGCACCTTCTCTGTGCCTGGGAAGCACAAGTGTTCACATTGCTTCGCAGAATCGCTTTTGTGCAGAAAACAGTAACACTTGTTCAGAACGAAAGAAAGCACAGAGCCCCAGATTTTATGTTGTCCTGGAGAGCTTGCAGAGCACTGGGGAAAGGCAGGCAGAGAATTCCCCTGCTAGCACCTTCTCTGTGCCTGGGAAGCACAAGTGTTCACATTGCTTCGCAGAATCGCTTTTGTGCAGAAAACAGTAACACTTGTTCAGAACGAAAGAAAGCACAGAGCCCCAGATTTTATGTTGTCCTGGAGAGCTTGCAGAGCACTGGGGAAAGGCAGGCAGAGAATTCCCTGCTAGCACCTTCTCTGTGCCTGGGAAGCACAAGTGTTCACATTGCTTCGCAGAATCGCTTTTGTGCAGAAAACAGTAACACTTGTTCAGAACGAAAGAAAGCACAGAGCCCCAGATTTTATGTTGTCCTGGAGAGCTTGCAGAGCACTGGGGGAAAGGCAGGCAGAGAATTCCCTGCTAGCACCTTCTCTGTGCCTGGGAAGCACAAGTGTTCACATTGCTTCGCAGAATCGCTTTTGTGCAGAAAACAGTAACACTTGTTCAGAACGAAAGAAAGCACAGAACCCCAGATTTTATGTTGTCCTGGAGAGCTTGCAGAGCACTAAGGAAAGGCAGGCAGAGAATTCCCTGCTAGCACCTTCTCTGTGCCTGGGAAGCAGAAGTGTTCACATTGCTTCGCAGAATCGCTTTTGTGCAGAAAACAGTAACACTTGTTCAGAACGAAAGAAAGCACAGAGCCCCAGATTTTATGTTGTCCTGGAGAGCTTGCAGAGCACTGGGGAAAGGCAGGCAGAGAATTCCCTGCTAGCACCTTCTCTGTGCCTGGGAAGCACAAGTGTTCACATTGCTTCGCAGAATCGCTTTTTGTGCAGAAAACAGTAACACTTGTTCAGAATGAAAGAAAGCACAGAACCCCAGATTTTATGTTGTCCTGGAGAGCTTGCAGAGCACTGAGGAAAGGCAGGCAGAGAATTCCCTGCTAGCACCTTCTCTGTGCCTGTTCACATTGCTTCGCAGAATCGCTTTTGTGCAGAAAACAGTAACACTTGTTCAGA
This sequence comes from Strix uralensis, assembly GCF_047716275.1. Classification (NCBI taxonomy): domain Eukaryota; kingdom Metazoa; phylum Chordata; class Aves; order Strigiformes; family Strigidae; genus Strix; species Strix uralensis. Next base: position 4,177 of record NW_027437099.1, read on the forward strand.
ACGAAAGAAAGCACAGAGCCCCAGATTTTATGTTGTCCTGGAGAGCTTGCAGAGCACTGAGGGAAAGGCAGGCAGAGAATTCCCTGCTAGCACCTTCTCTGTGCCTGGGAAGCACAAGTGTTCACATTGCTTCGCAGAATCGCTTTTGTGCAGAAAACAGTAACACTTGTTCAGAACGAAAGAAAGCACAGAGCCCCAGATTTTATGTTGTCCTGGAGAGCTTGCAGAGCACTGGGGAAAGGCAGGCAGAGAATTCCCTGCTAGCACCTTCTCTGTGCCTGGGAAGCGGAAGTGTTCACATTGCTTCGCAGAATCGCTTTTGTGCAGAAAACAGTAACACTTGTTCAGAACGAAAGAAAGCACAGAGCCCCAGATTTTATGTTGTCCTGGAGAGCTTGCAGAGCACTGGGGAAAGGCAGGCAGAGAATTCCCTGCTAGCACCTTCTCTGTGCCTGGGAAGCACAAGTGTTCACATTGCTTCGCAGAATCGCTTTTGTGCAGAAAACAGTAACACTTGTTCAGAATGAAAGAAAGCACAGAACCCCAGATTTTTATGTTGTCCTGGAGAGCTTGCAGAGCACTGAGGAAAGGCAGGCAGAGAATTCCCTGCTAGCACCTTCTCTGTGCCTGTTCACATTGCTTCGCAGAATCGCTTTCGTGCAGAAAACAGTAACAGTTGTTCAGAACGAAAGAAAGCACAGAGCCCCAGATTTTATGTTGTCCTGGAGAGCTTGCAGAGCACTGGGGAAAGGCAGGCAGAGAATTCCCTGCTAGCACCTTCTCTGTGCCTGGGAAGCACAAGTGTTCACATTGCTTCGCAGAATCGCTTTTGTGCAGAAAACAGTAACACTTGTTCAGAACGAAAGAAAGCACAGAGCCCCAGATTTTATGTTGTCCTGGAGAGCTTGCAGAGCACTGGGGAAAGGCAGGCAGAGAATTCCCTGCTAGCACCTTCTCTGTGCCTGGGAAGCACAAGTGTTCACATTGCTTCGCAGAATCACTTTTGTGCAGAAAACAGTAACACTTGTTCAGAACGAAAGAAAGCACAGAGCCCCAGATTTTATGTTGTCCTGGAGAGCTTGCAGAGCACTGGGGAAAGGCAGGCAGAGAATTCCCTGCTAGCACCTTCTCTGTGCCTGGGAAGCAGAAGTGTTCACATTGCTTCGCAGAATCGCTTTTGTGCAGAAAACAGTAACACTTGTTCAGAACGAAAGAAAGCACAGAACCCCAGATTTTATGTTGTCCTGGAGAGCTTGCAGAGCACTGAGGAAGGCAGGCAGAGAATTCCCTGCTAGCACCTTCTCTGTGCCTGTTCACATTGCTTCGCAGAATCGCTTTTGTGCAGAAAACAGTAACACTTGTTCAGAACGAAAGAAAGCACAGAGCCCCAGATTTTATGTTGTCCTGGAGAGCTTGCAGAGCACTGGGGAAAGGCAGGCAGAGAATTCCCTGCTAGCACCTTCTCTGTGCCTGGGAAGCAGAAGTGTTCACATTGCTTCGCAGAATCGCTTTTGTGCAGAAAACAGTAACACTTGTTCAGAACGAAAGAAAGCACAGAGCCCCAGATTTGCTGTTGTCCTGGAGAGCTTGCAGAGCACTGGGGAAAGGCAGGCAGAGAATTCCCTGCTAGCACCTTCTCTGTGCCTGGGAAGCACAAGTGTTCACATTGCTTCGCAGAATCGCTTTTGTGCAGAAAACAGTAACACTTGTTCAGAACGAAAGAAAGCACAGAGCCCCAGATTTTATGTTGTCCTGGAGAGCTTGCAGAGCACTGGGGAAAGGCAGGCAGAGAATTCCCTGCTAGCACCTTCTCTGTGCCTGGGAAGCACAAGTGTTCACATTGCTTCGCAGAATCGCTTTTGTGCAGAAAACTGTAACACTTGTTCAGAACGAAAGAAAGCACAGAGCCCCAGATTTTATGTTGTCCTGGAGAGCTTGCAGAGCACTGGGGAAAGGCAGGCAGAGAATTCCCTGCTAGCACCTTCTCTGTGCCTGGGAAGCACAAGTGTTCACATTGCTTCGCAGAATCGCTTTTGTGCAGAAAACAGTAACACTTGTTCAGAACGAAAGAAAGCACAGAGCCCCAGATTTTATGTTGTCCTGGAGAGCTTGCAGAGCACTGGGGAAAGGCAGGCAGAGAATTCCCTGCTAGCACCTTCTCTGTGCCTGGGAAGCACAAGTGTTCACATTGCTTCGCAGAATCGCTTTTGTGCAGAAAACAGTAACACTTGTTCAGAACGAAAGAAAGCACAGAACCCCAGATTTTATGTTGTCCTGGAGAGCTTGCAGAGCACTAAGGAAAGGCAGGCAGAGAATTCCCTGCTAGCACCTTCTCTGTGCCTGGGAAGCAGAAGTGTTCACATTGCTTCGCAGAATCGCTTTTGTGCAGAAAACAGTAACACTTGTTCAGAACGAAAGAAAGCACAGAGCCCCAGATTTTATGTTGTCCTGGAGAGCTTGCAGAGCACTGGGGAAAGGCAGGCAGAGAATTCCCTGCTAGCACCTTCTCTGTGCCTGGGAAGCACAAGTGTTCACATTGCTTCGCAGAATCGCTTTTGTGCAGAAAACAGTAACACTTGTTCAGAATGAAAGAAAGCACAGAACCCCAGATTTTATGTTGTCCTGGAGAGCTTGCAGAGCACTGAGGAAAGGCAGGCAGAGAATTCCCTGCTAGCACCTTCTCTGTGCCTGTTCACATTGCTTCGCAGAATCGCTTTTGTGCAGAAAACAGTAACACTTGTTCAGAACGAAAGAAAGCACAGAGCCCCAGATTTTATGTTGTCCTGGAGAGCTTGCAGAGCACTGGGGAAAGGCAGGCAGAGAATTCCCTGCTAGCACCTTCTCTGTGCCTGGGAAGCACAAGTGTTCACATTGCTTCGCAGAATCGCTTTTGTGCAGAAAACAGTAACACTTGTTCAGAACGAAAGAAAGCACAGAGCCCCAGATTTTATGTTGTCCTGGAGAGCTTGCAGAGCACTGGGGAAAGGCAGGCAGAGAATTCCCTGCTAGCACCTTCTCTGTGCCTGGGAAGCGGAAGTGTTCACATTGCTTCGCAGAATCGCTTTTGTGCAGAAAACAGTAACACTTGTTCAGAACGAAAGAAAGCACAGAGCCCCAGATTTTATGTTGTCCTGGAGAGCTTGCAGAGCACTGGGGAAAGGCAGGCAGAGAATTCCCTGCTAGCACCTTCTCTGTGCCTGGGAAGCACAAGTGTTCACATTGCTTCGCAGAATCGCTTTTGTGCAGAAAACAGTAACAGTTGTTCAGAACGAAAGAAAGCACAGAGCCCCAGATTTTATGTTGTCCTGGAGAGCTTGCAGAGCACTGGGGAAAGGCAGGCAGAGAATTCCCTGCTAGCACCTTCTCTGTGCCTGGGAAGCACAAGTGTTCACATTGCTTCGCAGAATCGCTTTTGTGCAGAAAACAGTAACACTTGTTCAGAACGAAAGAAAGCACAGAGCCCCAGATTTTATGTTGTCCTGGAGAGCTTGCAGAGCACTGGGGAAAGGCAGGCAGAGAATTCCCTGCTAGCACCTTCTCTGTGCCTGGGAAGCACAAGTGTTCACTTTGCTTCGCAGAATCGCTTTTGTGCAGAAAACAGTAACACTTGTTCAGAACGAAAGAAAGCACAGAGCCCCAGATTTTATGTTGTCCTGGAGAGCTTGCAGAGCACTGGGGAAAGGCAGGCAGAGAATTCCCTGCTAGCACCTTCTCTGTGCCTGGGAAGCACAAGTGTTCACATTGCTTCGCAGAATCGCTTTTGTGCAGAAAACAGTAACACTTGTTCAGAACGAAAGAAAGCACAGAGCCCCAGATTTTATGTTGTCCTGGAGAGCTTGCAGAGCACTGGGGAAAGGCAGGCAGAGAATTCCCTGCTAGCACCTTCTCTGTGCCTGGGAAGCAGAAGTGTTCACATTGCTTCGCAGAATCGCTTTTGTGCAGAAAACAGTAACACTTGTTCAGAATGAAAGAAAGCACAGAACCCCAGATTTTATGTTGTCCTGGAGAGCTTGCAGAGCACTGGGGAAAGGCAGGCAGACAATTCCCTGCTAGCACCTTCTCTGTGCCTGTTCACATTGCTTCGCAGAATCGCTTTTGTGCAGAAAACAGTAACACTTGTTCAGAACGAAAGAAAGCACAGAGCCCCAGATTTTATGTTGTCCTGGAGAGCTTGCAGAGCACTGGGGAAAGGCAGGCAGAGAATTCCCTGCTAGCACCTTCTCTGTGCCTGGGAAGCACAAGTGTTCACATTGCTTCGCAGAATCGCTTTTGTGCAGAAAACAGTAACACTTGTTCAGAACGAAAAAAAGCACAGAGCCCCAGATTTTATGTTGTCCTGGAGAGCTTGCAGAGCACTGGGGAAAGGCAGGCAGAGAATTCCCTGCTAGCACCTTCTCTGTGCCTGGGAAGCAGAAGTGTTCACATTGCTTCGCAGAATCGCTTTTGTGCAGAAAACAGTAACACTTGTTCAGAACGAAAGAAAGCACAGAGCCCCAGATTTTATGTTGTCCTGGAGAGCTTGCAGAGCACTGGGGAAAGGCAGGCAGAGAATTCCCTGCTAGCACCTTCTCTGTGCCTGGGAAGCACAAGTGTTCACATTGCTTCGCAGAATCGCTTTTGTGCAGAAAAAGTAACACTTGTCCAGAACGAAAGAAAGCACAGAGCCCCAGATTTTATGTTGTCCTGGAGAGCTTGCAGCGCACTGGGGAAAGGCAGGCAGAGAATTCCCTGCTAGCACCTTCTCTGTGCCTGGGAAGCAGAAGTGTTCACATTGCTTCGCAGAATCGCTTTTGTGCAGAAAACAGTAACACTTGTTCAGAATGAAAGAAAGCACAGAACCTCAGATTTGCTGTTGTCCTGGAGAGCTTGCAGAGCACTGGGGAAAGGCAGGCAGAGAATTCCCTGCTAGCACCTTCTCTGTGCCTGGGAAGCACAAGTGTTCACATTGCTTCGCAGAATCGCTTTTGTGCAGAAAACAGTAACACTTGTTCAGAACGAAAGAAAGCACAGAGCCCCAGATTTTATGTTGTCCTGGAGAGCTTGCAGAGCACTGGGGAAAGGCAGGCAGAGAATTCCCTGCTAGCACCTTCTCTGTGCCTGGGAAGCAGAAGTGTTCACATTGCTTCGCAGAATCGCTTTTGTGCAGAAAACAGTAACACTTGTTCAGAACGAAAGAAAGCACAGAGCCCCAGATTTGCTGTTGTCCTGGAGAGCTTGCAGAGCACTGGGGAAAGGCAGGCAGAGAATTCCCTGCTAGCACCTTCTCTGTGCCTGGGAAGCACAAGTGTTCACATTGCTTCGCAGAATCGCTTTTGTGCAGAAAACAGTAACACTTGTTCAGAACGAAAGAAAGCACAGAGCCCCAGATTTTATGTTGTCCTGGAGAGCTTGCAGAGCACTGGGGAAAGGCAGGCAGAGAATTCCCTGCTAGCACCTTCTCTGTGCCTGGGAAGCACAAGTGTTCACATTGCTTCGCAGAATCGCTTTTGTGCAGAAAACAGTAACACTTGTTCAGAACGAAAGAAAGCACAGAGCCCCAGATTTTATGTTGTCCTGGAGAGCTTGCAGAGCACTGGGGAAAGGCAGGCAGAGAATTCCCTGCTAGCACCTTCTCTGTGCCTGGGAAGCACAAGTGTTCACATTGCTTCGCAGAATCGCTTTTGTGCAGAAAACAGTAACACTTGTTCAGAACGAAAGAAAGCACAGAGCCCCAGATTTTATGTTGTCCTGGAGAGCTTGCAGAGCACTGGGGAAAGGCAGGCAGAGAATTCCCTGCTAGCACCTTCTCTGTGCCTGGGAAGCAGAAGTGTTCACATTGCTTCGCAGAATCGCTTTTGTGCAGAAAACAGTAACACTTGTTCAGAACGAAAGAAAGCACAGAGCCCCAGATTTTATGTTGTCCTGGAGAGCTTGCAGAGCACTGGGGAAAGGCAGGCAGAGAATTCCCTGCTAGCACCTTCTCTGTGCCTGGGAAGCACAAGTGTTCACATTGCTTCGCAGAATCGCTTTTGTGCAGAAAACAGTAACACTTGTTCAGAACGAAAGAAAGCACAGAGCCCCAGATTTTATGTTGTCCTGGAGAGCTTGCAGAGCACTGGGGAAAGGCAGGCAGAGAATTCCCTGCTAGCACCTTCTCTGTGCCTGGGAAGCACAAGTGTTCACATTGCTTTGCAGAATCGCTTTTGTGCAGAAAACAGTAACACTTGTTCAGAACGAAAGAAAGCACAGAGCCCCAGATTTTATGTTGTCCTGGAGAGCTTGCAGAGCACTGGGGAAAGGCAGGCAGAGAATTCCCTGCTAGCACCTTCTCTGTGCCTGGGAAGCACAAGTGTTCACATTGCTTCGCAGAATCGCTTTTGTGCAGAAAACAGTAACACTTGTTCAGAACGAAAGAAAGCACAGAGCACCAGATTTTATGTTGTCCTGGAGAGCTTGCAGAGCACTGGGGAAAGGCAGGCAGAGAATTCCCTGCTAGCACCTTCTCTGTGCCTGGGAAGCACAAGTGTTCACATTGCTTCGCAGAATCGCTTTTGTGCAGAAAACAGTAACACTTGTTCAGAACGAAAGAAAGCACAGAGCCCCAGATTTTATGTTGTCCTGGAGAGCTTGCAGAGCACTGGGGAAAGGCAGGCAGAGAATTCCCTGCTAGCACCTTCTCTGTGCCTGGGAAGCACAAGTGTTCACATTGCTTCGCAGAATCGCTTTTGTGCAGAAAACAGTAACACTTGTTCAGAACGAAAGAAAGCACAGAGCCCCAGATTTTATGTTGTCCTGGAGAGCTTGCAGAGCACTGGGGAAAGGCAGGCAGAGAATTCCCTGCTAGCACCTTCTCTGTGCCTGGGAAGCAGAAGTGTTCACATTGCTTCGCAGAATCGCTTTTGTGCAGAAAACAGTAACACTTGTTCAGAACGAAAGAAAGCACAGAACCCCAGATTTTATGTTGTCCTGGAGAGCTTGCAGAGCACTGAGGAAGGCAGGCAGAAAATTCCCTGCTAGCACCTTCTCTGTGCCTGTTCACTTTTCTTCGCAGAATCGCTTTTGTGCAGAAAACAGTAACACTTGTTCAGAACGAAAGAAAGCACAGAGCCCCAGATTTTATGTTGTCCTGGAGAGCTTGCAGAGCACTGGGGAAAGGCAGGCAGAGAATTCCCTGCTAGCACCTTCTCTGTGCCTGGGAAGCACAAGTGTTCACATTGCTTCGCAGAATCGCTTTTGTGCAGAAAACAGTAACACTTGTTCAGAACGAAAGAAAGCACAGAGCCCCAGATTTTATGTTGTCCTGGAGAGCTTGCAGAGCACTGGGGAAAGGCAGGCAGAGAATTCCCTGCTAGCACCTTCTCTGTGCCTGGGAAGCAGAAGTGTTCCCATTGCTTCGCAGAATCGCTTTTGTGCAGAAAACAGTAACACTTGTTCAGAACGAAAGAAAGCACAGAGCCCCAGATTTTATGTTGTCCTGGAGAGCTTGCAGAGCACTGGGGAAAGGCAGGCAGAGAATTCCCTGCTAGCACCTTCTCTGTGCCTGGGAAGCACAAGTGTTCACATTGCTTCGCAGAATCGCTTTTGTGCGGAAAACAGTAACACTTGTTCAGAACGAAAGAAAGCACAGAGCCCCAGATTTTATGTTGTCCTGGAGAGCTTGCAGAGCACTGGGGAAAGGCAGGCAGAGAATTCCCTGCTAGCACCTTCTCTGTGCCTGGGAAGCACAAGTGTTCACATTGCTTCGCAGAATCGCTTTTGTGCAGAAAACAGTAACACTTGTTCAGAATGAAAGAAAGCACAGAACCCCAGATTTTATGTTGTCCTGGAGAGCTTGCAGAGCACTAAGGAAAGGCAGGCAGAGAATTCCCTGCTAGCACCTTCTCTGTGCCTGGGAAGCAGAAGTGTTCACATTGCTTCGCAGAATCGCTTTTGTGCAGAAAACAGTAACACTTGTTCAGAATGAAAGAAAGCACAGAGCCCCAGATTTTATGTTGTCCTGGAGAGCTTGCAGAGCACTGGGGAAAGGCAGGCAGAGAATTCCCTGCTAGCACCTTCTCTGTGCCTGGGAAGCACAAGTGTTCATATTGCTTCGCAGAATCGCTTTTGTGCAGAAAACAGTAACACTTGTTCAGAACGAAAGAAAGCACAGAGCCCCAGATTTTATGTTGTCCTGGAGAGCTTGCAGAGCACTGGGGAAAGGCAGGCAGAGAATTCCCTGCTAGCACCTTCTCTGTGCCTGGGAAGCAGAAGTGTTCACTTTGCTTCGCAGAATCGCTTTTGTGCAGAAAACAGTAACACTTGTTCAGAACGAAAGAAAGCACAGAGCACCAGATTTTATGTTGTCCTGGAGAGCTTGCAGAGCACTGGGGAAAGGCAGGCAGAGAATTCCCTGCTAGCACCTTCTCTGTGCCTGGGAAGCACAAGTGTTCACATTGCTTCGCAGAATCGCTTTTGTGCAGAAAACAGTAACACTTGTTCAGAACGAAAGAAAGCACAGAGCCCCAGATTTTATGTTGTCCTGGAGAGCTTGCAGAGCACTGGGGAAAGGCAGGCAGAGAATTCCCTGCTAGCACCTTCTCTGTGCCTGGGAAGCACAAGTGTTCACATTGCTTCGCAGAATCGCTTTTGTGCAGAAAACAGTAACACTTGTTCAGAACGAAAGAAAGCACAGAGCCCCAGATTTTATGTTGTCCTGGAGAGCTTGCAGAGCACTGGGGAAAGGCAGGCAGAGAATTCCCTGCTAGCACCTTCTCTGTGCCTGGGAAGCACAAGTGTTCACATTGCTTCGCAGAATCGCTTTTGTGCAGAAAACAGTAACACTTGTTCAGAACGAAAGAAAGCACAGAGCCCCAGATTTTATGTTGTCCTGGAGAGCTTGCAGAGCACTGGGGAAAGGCAGGCAGAGAATTCCCTGCTAGCACCTTCTCTGTGCCTGGGAAGCACAAGTGTTCACATTGCTTCGCAGAATCGCTTTTGTGCAGAAAACAGTAACACTTGTTCAGAACGAAAGAAAGCACAGAACCCCAGATTTTATGTTGTCCTGGAGAGCTTGCAGAGCACTGAGGAAGGCAGGCAGAGAATTCCCTGCTAGCACCTTCTCTGTGCCTGTTCACATTGCTTCGCAGAATCGCTGTTGTGCAGAAAACAGTAACACTTGTTCAGAACGAAAGAAAGCACAGAGCCCCAGATTTTATGTTGTCCTGGAGAGCTTGCAGAGCACTGGGGAAAGGCAGGCAGAGAATTCCCTGCTAGCACCTTCTCTGTGCCTGGGAAGCACAAGTGTTCACATTGCTTCGCAGAATCGCTTTTGTGCAGAAAACAGTAACACTTGTTCAGAACGAAAGAAAGCACAGAGCCCCAGATTTTATGTTGTCCTGGAGAGCTTGCAGAGCACTGGGGAAAGGCAGGCAGAGAATTCCCTGCTAGCACCTTCTCTGTGCCTGGGAAGCACAAGTGTTCACATTGCTTCGCAGAATCGCTTTTGTGCAGAAAACAGTAACACTTGTTCAGAACGAAAGAAAGCACAGAGCCCCAGATTTTATGTTGTCCTGGAGAGCTTGCAGAGCACTGGGGAAAGGCAGGCAGAGAATTCCCTGCTAGCACCTTCTCTGTGCCTGTTCACATTGCTTCGCAGAATCGCTTTTGTGCAGAAAACAGTAACACTTGTTCAGAACGAAAGAAAGCACAGAGCCCCAGAATTTATGTTGTCCTGGAGAGCTTGCAGAGCACTGGGGAAAGGCAGGCAGAGAATTCCCTGCTAGCACCTTCTCTGTGCCTGGGAAGCACAAGTGTTCACATTGCTTCGCAGAATCGCTTTTGTGCAGAAAACAGTAACACTTGTTCAGAACGAAAGAAAGCACAGAGCCCCAGATTTTATGTTGTCCTGGAGAGCTTGCAGAGCACTGGGGAAAGGCAGGCAGAGAATTCCCTTCTAGCACCTTCTCTGTGCCTGGGAAGCAGAAGTGTTCACATTGCTTCGCAGAATCGCTTTTGTGCAGAAAACAGTAACACTTGTTCAGAACGAAAGAAAGCACAGAGCCCCAGATTTTATGTTGTCCTGGAGAGCTTGCAGAGCACTGGGGAAAGGCAGGCAGAGAATTCCCTGCTAACACCTTCTCTGTGCCTGGGAAGCAGAAGTGTTCACTTTGCTTCGCAGAATCGCTTTTGTGCAGAAAACAGTAACACTTGTTCAGAATGAAAGAAAGCACAGAGCCCCAGATTTTATGTTGTCCTGGAGAGCTTGCAGAGCACTGGGGAAAGGCAGGCAGAGAATTCCCTGCTAGCACCTTCTCTGTGCCTGGGAAGCACAAGTGTTCACATTGCTTCGCAGAGTCGCTTTTGTGCAGAAAACAGTAACACTTGTTCAGAACGAAAGAAAGCACAGAGCCCCAGATTTTATGTTGTCCTGGAGAGCTTGCAGAGCACTGGGGAAAGGCAGGCAGAGAATTCCCTGCTAGCACCTTCTCTGTGCCTGGGAAGCACAAGTGTTCACATTGCTTCGCAGAATCGCTTTTGTGCAGAAAACAGTAACACTTGTTCAGAACGAAAGAAAGCACAGAGCCCCAGATTTTATGTTGTCCTGGAGAGCTTGCAGAGCACTGGGGAAAGGCAGGCAGAGAATTCCCTGCTAGCACCTTCTCTGTGCCTGGGAAGCACAAGTGTTCACATTGCTTCGCAGAATCGCTTTTGTGCAGAAAACAGTAACACTTGTTCAGAACGAAAGAAAGCACAGAGCCCCAGAATTTATGTTGTCCTGGAGAGCTTGCAGAGCACTGGGGAAAGGCAGGCAGAGAATTCCCTGCTAGCACCTTCTCTGTGCCTGGGAAGCACAAGTGTTCACATTGCTTCGCAGAATCGCTTTTGTGCAGAAAACAGTAACACTTGTTCAGAACGAAAGAAAGCACAGAGCCCCAGATTTTATGTTGTCCTGGAGAGCTTGCAGAGCACTGGGGAAAGGCAGGCAGAGAATTCCCTGCTAGCACCTTCTCTGTGCCTGGGAAGCACAAGTGTTCACATTGCTTCGCAGAATCGCTTTTGTGCAGAAAACAGTAACACTTGTTCAGAACGAAAGAAAGCACAGAGCCCCAGATTTTATGTTGTCCTGGAGAGCTTGCAGAGCACTGGGGAAAGGCAGGCAGAGAATTCCCTGCTAGCACCTTCTCTGTGCCTGGGAAGCACAAGTGTTCACATTGCTTCGCAGAATCGCTTTTGTGCAGAAAACAGTAACACTTGTTCAGAACGAAAGAAAGCACAGAGCCCCAGATTTTATGTTGTCCTGGAGAGCTTGCAGAGCACTGGGGAAAGGCAGGCAGAGAATTCCCTGCTAGCACCTTCTCTGTGCCTGGGAAGCACAAGTGTTCACATTGCTTCGCAGAATCGCTTTTGTGCAGAAAACATAACACTTGTTCAGAACGAAAGAAAGCACAGAGCCCCAGAATTTATGTTGTCCTGGAGAGCTTGCAGAGCACTGGGGAAAGGCAGGCAGAGAATTCCCTGCTAGCACCTTCTCTGTGCCTGGGAAGCAGAAGTGTTCACATTGCTTCGCAGAATCGCTTTTGTGCAGAAAACAGTAACACTTGTTCAGAACGAAAGAAAGCACAGAGCCCCAGATTTTATGTTGTCCTGGAGAGCTTGCAGAGCACTGGGGAAAGGCAGGCAGAGAATTCCCTGCTAGCACCTTCTCTGTGCCTGGGAAGCACAAGTGTTCACATTGCTTCGCAGAATCGCTTTTGTGCAGAAAACAGTAACACTTGTTCAGAATGAAAGAAAGCACAGAGCCCCAGATTTTATGTTGTCCTGGAGAGCTTGCAGAGCACTGGGGAAAGGCAGGCAGAGAATTCCCTGCTAGCACCTTCTCTGTGCCTGGGAAGCACAAGTGTTCACATTGCTTCGCAGAATCGCTTTTGTGCAGAAAACAGTAACACTTGTTCAGAACGAAAGAAAGCACAGAACCCCAGATTTTATGTTGTCCTGGAGAGCTTGCAGAGCACTGAGGAAGGCAGGCAGAGAATTCCCTGCTAGCACCTTCTCTGTGCCTGTTCACTTTTCTTCGCAGAATCGCTTTTGTGCAGAAAACAGTAACACTTGTTCAGAACGAAAGAAAGCACAGAGCCCCAGATTTTATGTTGTCCTGGAGAGCTTGCAGAGCACTGGGGAAAGGCAGGCAGAGAATTCCCTGCTAGCACCTTCTCTGTGCCTGGGAAGCACAAGTGTTCACATTGCTTCGCAGAATCGCTTTTGTGCAGAAAACAGTAACACTTGTTCAGAACGAAAGAAAGCACAGAGCCCCAGATTTTATGTTGTCCTGGAGAGCTTGCAGAGCACTGGGGAAAGGCAGGCAGAGAATTCCCTGCTAGCACCTTCTCTGTGCCTGGGAAGCACAAGTGTTCACATTGCTTCGCAGAATCGCTTTTGTGCAGAAAACAGTAACACTTGTTCAGAACGAAAGAAAGCACAGAGCCCCAGATTTTATGTTGTCCTGGAGAGCTTGCAGAGCACTGGGGAAAGGCAGGCAGAGAATTCCCTGCTAGCACCTTCTCTGTGCCTGGGAAGCACAAGTGTTCACATTGCTTCGCAGAATCGCTTTTGTGCAGAAAACAGTAACACTTGTTCAGAACGAAAGAAAGCACAGAGCCCCAGATTTTATGTTGTCCTGGAGAGCTTGCAGAGCACTGGGGAAAGGCAGGCAGAGAATTCCCTGCTAGCACCTTCTCTGTGCCTGGGAAGCACAAGTGTTCACATTGCTTCGCAGAATCGCTTTTGTGCAGAAAACAGTAACACTTGTTCAGAACGAAAGAAAGCACAGAGCCCCAGATTTTATGTTGTCCTGGAGAGCTTGCAGAGCACTGGGGAAAGGCAGGCAGAGAATTCCCTGCTAGCACCTTCTCTGTGCCTGGGAAGCACAAGTGTTCACATTGCTTCGCAGAATCGCTTTTGTGCAGAAAACAGTAACACTTGTTCAGAACGAAAGAAAGCACAGAGCCCCAGAATTTATGTTGTCCTGGAGAGCTTGCAGAGCACTGGGGAAAGGCAGGCAGAGAATTCCCTGCTAGCACCTTCTCTGTGCCTGGGAAGCACAAGTGTTCACATTGCTTCGCAGAATCGCTTTTGTGCAGAAAACAGTAACACTTGTTCAGAACGAAAGAAAGCACAGAGCCCCAGATTTTATGTTGTCCTGGAGAGCTTGCAGAGCACTGGGGAAAGGCAGGCAGAGAATTCCCTGCTAGCACCTTCTCTGTGCCTGGGAAGCACAAGTGTTCACATTGCTTCGCAGAATCGCTTTTGTGCAGAAAACAGTAACACTTGTTCAGAACGAAAGAAAGCACAGAGCCCCAGATTTTATGTTGTCCTGGAGAGCTTGCAGAGCACTGGGGAAAGGCAGGCAGAGAATTCCCTGCTAGCACCTTCTCTGTGCCTGGGAAGCACAAGTGTTCACATTGCTTCGCAGAATCGCTTTTGTGCAGAAAACAGTAACACTTGTTCAGAACAAAAGAAAGCACAGAACCCCAGATTTTATGTTGTCCTGGAGAGCTTGCAGAGCACTGAGGAAGGCAGGCAGAGAATTCCCTGCTAGCACCTTCTCTGTGCCTGTTCACTTTTCTTCGCAGAATCGCTTTTGTGCAGAAAACAGTAACACTTGTTCAGAACGAAAGAAAGCACAGAGCCCCAGATTTTATGTTGTCCTGGAGAGCTTGCAGAGCACTGGGGAAAGGCAGGCAGAGAATTCCCTGCTAGCACCTTCTCTGTGCCTGGGAAGCAGAAGTGTTCACATTGCTTCGCAGAATCGCTTTTGTGCAGAAAACAGTAACACTTGTTCAGAACGAAAGAAAGCACAGAGCCCCAGATTTTATGTTGTCCTGGAGAGCTTGCAGAGCACTGGGGAAAGGCAGGCAGAGAATTCCCTGCTAGCACCTTCTCTGTGCCTGGGAAGCACAAGTGTTCACATTGCTTCGCAGAATCGCTTTTGTGCAGAAAACAGTAACACTTGTTCAGAACGAAAGAAAGCACAGAGCCCCAGATTTGCTGTTGTCCTGGAGAGCTTGCAGAGCACTGGGGAAAGGCAGGCAGAGAATTCCCTGCTAGCACCTTCTCTGTGCCTGGGAAGCACAAGTGTTCACATTGCTTCGCAGAATCGCTTTTGTGCAGAAAACAGTAACACTTGTTCAGAACGAAAGAAAGCACAGAGCCCCAGATTTTATGTTGTCCTGGAGAGCTTGCAGAGCACTGGGGAAAGGCAGGCAGAGAATTCCCTGCTAGCACCTTCTCTGTGCCTGGGAAGCACAAGTGTTCACATTGCTTCGCAGAATCGCTTTTGTGCAGAAAACAGTAACACTTGTTCAGAATGAAAGAAAGCACAGAACCCCAGATTTTATGTTGTCCTGGAGAGCTTGCAGAGCACTGGGGAAAGGCAGGCAGAGAATTCCCTGCTAGCACCTTCTCTGTGCCTGGGAAGCACAAGTGTTCACATTGCTTTGCAGAATCGCTTTTGTGCAGAAAACAGTAACACTTGTTCAGAACGAAAGAAAGCACAGAGCCCCAGATTTTATGTTGTCCTGGAGAGCTTGCAGAGCACTGGGGAAAGGCAGGCAGAGAATTCCCTGCTAGCACCTTCTCTGTGCCTGGGAAGCACAAGTGTTCACATTGCTTCGCAGAATCGCTTTTGTGCAGAAAACAGTAACACTTGTTCAGAACGAAAGAAAGCACAGAGCACCAGATTTTATGTTGTCCTGGAGAGCTTGCAGAGCACTGGGGAAAGGCAGGCAGAGAATTCCCTGCTAGCACCTTCTCTGTGCCTGGGAAGCACAAGTGTTCACATTGCTTCGCAGAATCGCTTTTGTGCAGAAAACAGTAACACTTGTTCAGAACGAAAGAAAGCACAGAGCCCCAGAATTTATGTTGTCCTGGAGAGCTTGCAGAGCACTGGGGAAAGGCAGGCAGAGAATTCCCTGCTAGCACCTTCTCTGTGCCTGGGAAGCAGAAGTGTTCACATTGCTTCGCAGAATCGCTTTTGTGCAGAAAACAGTAACACTTGTTCAGAACGAAAGAAAGCACAGAGCCCCAGATTTTATGTTGTCCTGGAGAGCTTGCAGAGCACTGGGGAAAGGCAGGCAGAGAATTCCCTGCTAGCACCTTCTCTGTGCCTGGGAAGCACAAGTGTTCACATTGCTTCGCAGAATCGCTTTTGTGCAGAAAACAGTAACACTTGTTCAGAACGAAAGAAAGCACAGAGCCCCAGATTTTATGTTGTCCTGGAGAGCTTGCAGAGCACTGGGGAAAGGCAGGCAGAGAATTCCCTGCTAGCACCTTCTCTGTGCCTGGGAAGCAGAAGTGTTCACATTGCTTCGCAGAATCGCTTTTGTGCAGAAAACAGTAACACTTGTTCAGAACGAAAGAAAGCACAGAACCCCAGATTTTATGTTGTCCTGGAGAGCTTGCAGAGCACTGAGGAAGGCAGGCAGAGAATTCCCTGCTAGCACCTTCTCTGTGCCTGTTCACTTTTCTTCGCAGAATCGCTTTTGTGCAGAAAACAGTAACACTTGTTCAGAACGAAAGAAAGCACAGAGCCCCAGATTTTATGTTGTCCTGGAGAGCTTGCAGAGCACTGGGGAAAGGCAGGCAGAGAATTCCCTGCTAGCACCTTCTCTGTGCCTGGGAAGCACAAGTGTTCACATTGCTTCGCAGAATCGCTTTTGTGCAGAAAACAGTAACACTTGTTCAGAACGAAAGAAAGCACAGAGCCCCAGATTTTATGTTGTCCTGGAGAGCTTGCAGAGCACTGGGGAAAGGCAGGCAGAGAATTCCCTGCTAGCACCTTCTCTGTGCCTGGGAAGCAGAAGTGTTCACATTGCTTCGCAGAATCGCTTTTGTGCAGAAAACAGTAACACTTGTTCAGAACGAAAGAAAGCACAGAGCCCCAGATTTTATGTTGTCCTGGAGAGCTTGCAGAGCACTGGGGAAAGGCAGGCAGAGAATTCCCTGCTAACACCTTCTCTGTGCCTGGGAAGCAGAAGTGTTCACATTGCTTCGCAGAATCGCTTTTGTGCGGAAAACAGTAACACTTGTTCAGAACGAAAGAAAGCACAGAGCCCCAGATTTTATGTTGTCCTGGAGAGCTTGCAGAGCACTGGGGAAAGGCAGGCAGAGAATTCCCTGCTAGCACCTTCTCTGTGCCTGGGAAGCACAAGTGTTCACATTGCTTCGCAGAATCGCTTTTGTGCAGAAAACAGTAACACTTGTTCAGAATGAAAGAAAGCACAGAACCCCAGATTTTATGTTGTCCTGGAGAGCTTGCAGAGCACTAAGGAAAGGCAGGCAGAGAATTCCCTGCTAGCACCTTCTCTGTGCCTGGGAAGCAGAAGTGTTCACATTGCTTCGCAGAATCGCTTTTGTGCAGAAAACAGTAACACTTGTTCAGAATGAAAGAAAGCACAGAGCCCCAGATTTTATGTTGTCCTGGAGAGCTTGCAGAGCACTGGGGAAAGGCAGGCAGAGAATTCCCTGCTAGCACCTTCTCTGTGCCTGGGAAGCACAAGTGTTCATATTGCTTCGCAGAATCGCTTTTGTGCAGAAAACAGTAACACTTGTTCAGAACGAAAGAAAGCACAGAGCCCCAGATTTTATGTTGTCCTGGAGAGCTTGCAGAGCACTGGGGAAAGGCAGGCAGAGAATTCCCTGCTAGCACCTTCTCTGTGCCTGGGAAGCACAAGTGTTCACATTGCTTCGCAGAATCGCTTTTGTGCAGAAAACAGTAACACTTGTTCAGAACGAAAGAAAGCACAGAGCCCCAGATTTTATGTTGTCCTGGAGAGCTTGCAGAGCACTGGGGAAAGGCAGGCAGAGAATTCCCTGCTAGCACCTTCTCTGTGCCTGGGAAGCACAAGTGTTCACATTGCTTCGCAGAATCGCTTTTGTGCAGAAAACAGTAACACTTGTTCAGAACGAAAGAAAGCACAGAGCCCCAGATTTTATGTTGTCCTGGAGAGCTTGCAGAGCACTGGGGAAAGGCAGGCAGAGAATTCCCTGCTAGCACCTTCTCTGTGCCTGGGAAGCACAAGTGTTCACATTGCTTCGCAGAATCGCTTTTGTGCAGAAAACAGTAACACTTGTTCAGAACGAAAGAAAGCACAGAGCCCCAGATTTTATGTTGTCCTGGAGAGCTTGCAGAGCACTGGGGAAAGGCAGGCAGAGAATTCCCTGCTAGCACCTTCTCTGTGCCTGGGAAGCACAAGTGTTCACATTGCTTCGCAGAATCGCTTTTGTGCAGAAAACAGTAACACTTGTTCAGAACGAAAGAAAGCACAGAGCCCCAGATTTTATGTTGTCCTGGAGAGCTTGCAGAGCACTGGGGAAAGGCAGGCAGAGAATTCCCTGCTAGCACCTTCTCTGTGCCTGGGAAGCACAAGTGTTCACATTGCTTCGCAGAATCGCTTTTGTGCAGAAAACAGTAACACTTGTTCAGAACGAAAGAAAGCACAGAGCCCCAGATTTTATGTTGTCCTGGAGAGCTTGCAGAGCACTGGGGAAAGGCAGGCAGAGAATTCCCTGCTAGCACCTTCTCTGTGCCTGGGAAGCACAAGTGTTCACATTGCTTCGCAGAATCGCTTTTGTGCAGAAAACAGTAACACTTGTTCAGAACGAAAGAAAGCACAGAGCCCCAGATTTTATGTTGTCCTGGAGAGCTTGCAGAGCACTGGGGAAAGGCAGGCAGAGAATTCCCTGCTAGCACCTTCTCTGTGCCTGGGAAGCAGAAGTGTTCACATTGCTTCGCAGAATCGCTTTTGTGCAGAAAACAGTAACACTTGTTCAGAACGAAAGAAAGCACAGAGCCCCAGATTTTATGTTGTCCTGGAGAGCTTGCAGAGCACTGGGGAAAGGCAGGCAGAGAATTCCCTGCTAGCACCTTCTCTGTGCCTGGGAAGCACAAGTGTTCACATTGCTTCGCAGAATCGCTTTTGTGCAGAAAACAGTAACACTTGTTCAGAATGAAAGAAAGCACAGAACCCCAGATTTTATGTTGTCCTGGAGAGCTTGCAGAGCACTGGGGAAAGGCAGGCAGAGAATTCCCTGCTAGCACCTTCTCTGTGCCTGGGAAGCACAAGTGTTCACATTGCTTTGCAGAATCGCTTTTGTGCAGAAAACAGTAACACTTGTTCAGAACGAAAGAAAGCACAGAGCCCCAGATTTTATGTTGTCCTGGAGAGCTTGCAGAGCACTGGGGAAAGGCAGGCAGAGAATTCCCTGCTAGCACCTTCTCTGTGCCTGGGAAGCACAAGTGTTCACATTGCTTCGCAGAATCGCTTTTGTGCAGAAAACAGTAACACTTGTTCAGAACGAAAGAAAGCACAGAGCACCAGATTTTATGTTGTCCTGGAGAGCTTGCAGAGCACTGGGGAAAGGCAGGCAGAGAATTCCCTGCTAGCACCTTCTCTGTGCCTGGGAAGCACAAGTGTTCACATTGCTTCGCAGAATCGCTTTTGTGCAGAAAACAGTAACACTTGTTCAGAACGAAAGAAAGCACAGAGCCCCAGAATTTATGTTGTCCTGGAGAGCTTGCAGAGCACTGGGGAAAGGCAGGCAGAGAATTCCCTGCTAGCACCTTCTCTGTGCCTGGGAAGCACAAGTGTTCACATTGCTTCGCAGAATCGCTTTTGTGCAGAAAACAGTAACACTTGTTCAGAACGAAAGAAAGCACAGAGCCCCAGATTTTATGTTGTCCTGGAGAGCTTGCAGAGCACTGGGGAAAGGCAGGCAGAGAATTCCCTGCTAGCACCTTCTCTGTGCCTGGGAAGCACAAGTGTTCACTTTGCTTCGCAGAATCGCTTTTGTGCAGAAAACAGTAACACTTGTTCAGAACGAAAGAAAGCACAGAGCCCCAGATTTTATGTTGTCCTGGAGAGCTTGCAGAGCACTGGGGAAAGGCAGGCAGAGAATTCCCTGCTAGCACCTTCTCTGTGCCTGGGAAGCACAAGTGTTCACATTGCTTCGCAGAATCGCTTTTGTGCAGAAAACAGTAACACTTGTTCAGAACGAAAGAAAGCACAGAGCCCCAGATTTTATGTTGTCCTGGAGAGCTTGCAGAGCACTGGGGAAAGGCAGGCAGAGAATTCCCTGCTAGCACCTTCTCTGTGCCTGGGAAGCAGAAGTGTTCACATTGCTTCGCAGAATCGCTTTTGTGCAGAAAACAGTAACACTTGTTCAGAACGAAAGAAAGCACAGAACCCCAGATTTTATGTTGTCCTGGAGAGCTTGCAGAGCACTGAGGAAGGCAGGCAGAGAATTCCCTGCTAGCACCTTCTCTGTGCCTGTTCACTTTTCTTCGCAGAATCGCTTTTGTGCAGAAAACAGTAACACTTGTTCAGAACGAAAGAAAGCACAGAGCCCCAGATTTTATGTTGTCCTGGAGAGCTTGCAGAGCACTGGGGAAAGGCAGGCAGAGAATTCCCTGCTAGCACCTTCTCTGTGCCTGGGAAGCACAAGTGTTCACATTGCTTCGCAGAATCGCTTTTGTGCAGAAAACAGTAACACTTGTTCAGAACGAAAGAAAGCACAGAGCCCCAGATTTTATGTTGTCCTGGAGAGCTTGCAGAGCACTGGGGAAAGGCAGGCAGAGAATTCCCTGCTAGCACCTTCTCTGTGCCTGGGAAGCAGAAGTGTTCACATTGCTTCGCAGAATCGCTTTTGTGCAGAAAACAGTAACACTTGTTCAGAACGAAAGAAAGCACAGAGCCCCAGATTTTATGTTGTCCTGGAGAGCTTGCAGAGCACTGGGGAAAGGCAGGCAGAGAATTCCCTGCTAACACCTTCTCTGTGCCTGGGAAGCAGAAGTGTTCACATTGCTTCGCAGAATCGCTTTTGTGCGGAAAACAGTAACACTTGTTCAGAACGAAAGAAAGCACAGAGCCCCAGATTTTATGTTGTCCTGGAGAGCTTGCAGAGCACTGGGGAAAGGCAGGCAGAGAATTCCCTGCTAGCACCTTCTCTGTGCCTGGGAAGCACAAGTGTTCACATTGCTTCGCAGAATCGCTTTTGTGCAGAAAACAGTAACACTTGTTCAGAATGAAAGAAAGCACAGAACCCCAGATTTTATGTTGTCCTGGAGAGCTTGCAGAGCACTAAGGAAAGGCAGGCAGAGAATTCCCTGCTAGCACCTTCTCTGTGCCTGGGAAGCAGAAGTGTTCACATTGCTTCGCAGAATCGCTTTTGTGCAGAAAACAGTAACACTTGTTCAGAATGAAAGAAAGCACAGAGCCCCAGATTTTATGTTGTCCTGGAGAGCTTGCAGAGCACTGGGGAAAGGCAGGCAGAGAATTCCCTGCTAGCACCTTCTCTGTGCCTGGGAAGCACAAGTGTTCACTTTGCTTCGCAGAATCGCTTTTGTGCAGAAAACAGTAACACTTGTTCAGAACGAAAGAAAGCACAGAGCCCCAGATTTATGTTGTCCTGGAGAGCTTGCAGAGCACTGGGGAAAGCAGGCAGAGAATTCCCTGCTAGCACCTTCTCTGTGCCTGGGAAGCAGAAGTGTTCACATTGCTTCGCCAGAATCGCTTTTGTGCAGAAAACAGTAACACTTGTTCAGAACGAAAGAAAGCACAGAGCCCAGATTTTATGTTGTCCTGGAGAGCTTGCAGAGCACTGGGGAAAGGCAGGCAGAGAATTCCCTGCTAGCACCTTCTCTGTGCCTGGGAAGCACAAGTGTTCACATTGCTTCGCAGAATCGCTTTTGTGCAGAAAACAGTAACACTTGTTCAGAACGAAAGAAGCACAGAGCCCAGATTTTATGTTGTCCTGGAGAGCTTGCAGAGCACTGGGGAAAGGCAGGCAGAGAATTCCCTGCTAGCACCTTCTCTGTGCCTGGGAAGCACAAGTGTTCACATTGCTTCGCAGAATCGCTTTTGTGCAGAAAACAGTAACACTTGTTCAGAACGAAAGAAAGCACAGAGCCCCAGATTTTATGTTGTCCTGGAGAGCTTGCAGAGCACTGGGGAAAGGCAGGCAGAGAATTCCCTGCTAGCACCTTCTCTGTGCCTGGGAAGCACAAGTGTTCACATTGCTTCGCAGAATCGCTTTTGTGCAGAAAACAGTAACACTTGTTCAGAACGAAAGAAAGCACAGAGCCCCAGAATTTATGTTGTCCTGGAGAGCTTGCAGAGCACTGGGGAAAAGGCAGCAGAGAATTCCCTGCTAGCACCTTCTCTGTGCCTGGGAAGCACAAGTGTTCACATTGCTTCGCAGAATCGCTTTTGTGCAGAAAACAGTAACACTTGTTCAGAACGAAAGAAAGCACAGAGCCCCAGATTTATGTTGTCCTGGAGAGCTTGCAGAGCACTGGGGAAAGGCAGGCAGAGAATTCCCTGCTAGCACCTTCTCTGTGCCTGGGAAGCACGAAGTGTTCACATTGCTTCGCAGAATCGCTTTTGTGCAGAAAACAGTAACACTTGTTCAGAACGAAAGAAAGCACAGAGCCCCAGATTTTATGTTGTCCTGGAGAGCTTGCAGAGCACTGGGGAAAGGCAGGCAGAGAATTCCCTGCTAGCACCTTCTCTGTGCCTGGGAAGCAGAAGTGTTCACATTGGCTTCGCAGAATCGCTTTTGTGCAGAAAACAGTAACACTTGTTCAGAACGAAAGAAAGCACAGAGCCCCAGATTTTATGTTGTCCTGGAGAGCTTGCAGAGCACTGGGGAAAGGCAGGCAGAGAATTCCCTGCTAGCACCTTCTCTGTGCCTGGGAAGCACAAGTGTTCACATTGCTTCGCAGAATCGCTTTTGTGCAGAAAACAGTAACACTTGTTCAGAACGAAAGAAAGCACAGAGCCCCAGATTTTATGTGTCCTGGAGAGCTTGCAGAGCACTGGGAAAGGCAGGCAGAGAATTCCCTGCTAGCACCTTCTCTGTGCCTGGAAGCACAGTGTTCACATTGCTTCGCAGAATCGCTTTTGTGCAGAAAACAGTAACACTTGTTCAGAACGAAAGAAAGCACAGAGCCCCAGAATTTTATGTTGTCCTGGAGAGCTTGCAGAGCACTGAGGAAAGGCAGGCAGAGAATTCCCTGCTAGCACCTTCTCTGTGCTGGGAAGCACAAGTGTTCACATTGCTTCGCAGAATCGCTTTTGTGCAGAAAACAGTAACACTTGTTCAGAACGAAAGAAAGCACAGAGCCCAGAATTTATGTTGTCCTGGAGAGCTTGCAGAGCACTGGGGAAAGGCAGGCAGAGAATTCCCTGCTAGCACCTTCTCTGTGCCTGGGAAGCACAAGTGTTCACATTGCTTCGCAGAATCGCTTTTGTGCAGAAAACAGTAACACTTGTTCAGACGAAAGAAAGCACAGAAGCCCCAGATTTTATGTTGTCCTGGAGAGCTTGCAGAGCACTGGGGAAAGGCAGGCAGAGAATTCCCTGCTAGCACCTTCTCTGTGCCTGGGAAGCACAAGTGTTCACATTGCTTCGCAGAATCGCTTTTGTGCAGAAAACAGTAACACTTGTTCAGAACGAAGAAAGCACAGAGCAACCGAATTTATGTTTCCTGGAGAGCTTGCAGAGCACTGGGGGAAAGGCAGGCAGAGAATTCCCTGCTAGCACCTTCTCTGTGGCCTGGAAGCACAGTGTTACATTGCTTGCAGAACGCTTTTTGTGTCAGAAAACAGTAAACACTTGTTAGAACGAAAGAAAGCCAGAGCCCAGATTTTATGTTGTCCTGGAGAGCTTGACAGAGCACTGGGGAAAAGCAGGCAGAGTATTCCCTGCTTAGCCCTTCTCTGTGCTGGAAGCACAAGTGTTCACATTGCTTCGCAGAATCGCTTTTTTTTGTGCAGAAAACAGTAACACTTGTTCAGAACGAAAGAAAGCACAGAGCCCCAGATTTTATGTTGTCCTGGAGAGCTTGCAGAGCACTGGGGAAAGGCAGGCAGAGAATTCCCTGCTAGCACCTTCTCTGTGCCTGGGAAGCACAAGTGTTCACATTGCTTCGCAGAATCGCTTTTGTGCAGAAAACAGTAACACTTGTTCAGAACGAAAGAAAGCACAGAGCCCCAGATTTTATGTTGTCCTGGAGAGCTTGCAGAGCACTGGGGAAAGGCAGGCAGAGAATTCCCTGCTAGCACCTTCTCTGTGCCTGGGAAGCACAAGTGTTCACATTGCTTCGCAGAATCGCTTTTGTGCAGAAAACAGTAACACTTGTTCAGAACGAAAGAAAGCACAGAGCCCCAGATTTTATGTTGTCCTGGAGAGCTTGCAGAGCACTGGGGAAAGGCAGGCAGAGAATTCCCTGCTAGCACCTTCTCTGTGCCTGGGAAGCACAAGTGTTCACATTGCTTCGCAGAATCGCTTTTGTGCAGAAAACAGTAACACTTGTTCAGAACGAAAGAAAGCACAGAGCCCCAGATTTTATGTTGTCCTGGAGAGCTTGCAGAGCACTGGGGAAAGGCAGGCAGAGAATTCCCTGCTAGCACCTTCTCTGTGCCTGGAAGCACAAGTGTTCACATTGCTTCGCAGAATCGCTTTTGTGCAGAAAACAGTAACACTTGTTCAGAACGAAAGAAAGCACAGAGCCCCAGATTTTATGTTGTCCTGGAGAGCTTGCAGAGCACTGGGGAAAGGCAGGCAGAGAATTCCCTGCTAGCACCTTCTCTGTGCCTGGGAAGCACAAGTGTTCACATTGCTTCGCAGAATCGCTTTTGTGCAGAAAACAGTAACACTTGTTCAGAACGAAAGAAAGCACAGAGCCCCAGATTTTATGTTGTCCTGGAGAGCTTGCAGAGCACTGGGGAAAGGCAGGCAGAGAATTCCCTGCTAGCACCTTCTCTGTGCCTGGGAAGCACAAGTGTTCACATTGCTTCGCAGAATCGCTTTTGTGCAGAAAACAGTAACACTTGTTCAGAACGAAAGAAAGCACAGAGCCCCAGATTTTATGTTGTCCTGGAGAGCTTGCAGAGCACTGGGG
>NW_027437100.1:0-27979 GCF_047716275.1 Strix uralensis
TTGTGCTGCTGTTTGTTCACAGTCACTATTTTCCCATAGTCTGTGTGTTCCCATAGTCCTTACACTGAAATGGGGAGGGAGAAATGGAAAGATAAAGACACTTTCCTGATGTTCTCTGTATGCTTGCTTCCATTCTGGGCTTCCCATCTGCTATTTGTGTATTTGTGCTGTTCTTCCTGGGTAATTAGGAAGGGGCAACTCACGGGGGTTACATGAACCATATTACAGAATGATGAAGGGGGTGAGAGCTTTGAAAGACATAGTGTGACATAAATGCTGTTTTGGCTTTTCCACTGTATTTATACCTTCAGATTGAGAGGAAAAAAAAGACTTAAAATTAACTAAAGCCTACCACCATATTCTTCTGAAGCAAAAATGTAATTTAGAGTAGTTGGAGAGGAGCTGAAAAAAAAGAGCACAGACATAGCTAGATCTCATCTTCTTTTAGAGCGCTTTGTGGTTTTGGCATCTCCAGCTTGGGGCATTGGTCACGGGGCTTCTTTGTTGTAGTTGATAAAGTAAACCACAAATAATTGTTCTTTTCTTTTGATCAGTTGCCCAGTCAGGGAATTGACACGTGCAAGGTAAGCAAGGAAGTAATGCTGACTTTCTCCATAAACAAGTATTTTTTTTTTTTTTAAAAAAATCTAACTGAAAAAGAAGAGAAGATGAAGCAAAGGAGAATGACAAGTAATGGGCTGAAATATTTGGAAAAGATGAGCGTTACAGAACAAAGTTCTTACAATTCTGTAGTTTATGTGAGTATCCTTTAGGACGTCTCGCATATCAGTGTTTGTACGTGTGGTTATGCATAGTCAGTCATTTTTGCCTTGAAGACTGGCAGACAAATGTGTGGGACAGTATCAACATCACATACAAATATGAAAGTGCTTCCAATGATGTTAAAGTTGTTCTAACACATCTATTATGTATTCTCTCAGCTACAGGTAAAGCTTGAGTGAGAGAATAGAAAGCAAGAGCGAGAGGGGAACAAAAATGAACAGTGAGAGAGATGAGCGTGGTGTTCGTGACAACTGCTTGTAAATAAGGCAGTTCAGGGGCTGCCTTCAGGAATATACTGCCTGGGATGGGTGTTCCAGGGTGTGGGGGAAACACTGACGGGTTTTGAGCAGCTGAATACAGGGGTTCATTCTCAGGTACCTCAAGTCTACTGAAATACAAAGGATTTCCAGGTGGTATAAATGAACTTACTCTTTTATGAACTTACTCTTTTTTTTTTTTTCAAAGTTTTCTTTATGCTGTGAGAAAAGACGACAATGGCAATTGTGCAAAGAAGCCCACAGTCTGTGGGAGCTCACAGTTCTTACTGTATATCTAGCAGTCACATTTATGTCTTTATTGTACTTTCACCCACCTGGTTCCTCTTAAGTAGTGTATATTTGGTCTTTTTCTATTAATAAATGTCATTTTAGTCTGAAAGATCTTCCTTCTTTTGCCTGCTGTCTGCAGCAATGTAATGAAAGGGAGGTGTTCGGAGAGAAGATTGCTGTGAAGCTTTCAGATGTACTGTGTTATTGTTTTCTGAGATGACTGAAAATTGATGCAGTAGGAGTTGGTTGCCAGATAAGTTTTCCATCTTTGAAGCACTCTGTTTTCCCTGAGGAGCTCTTGTTTAATCGACGATGACTAGATATGGTAACCCCTTTCTGGGATGGCTCAGTCCACTCTTCAAAGAGAAGTTTCTAGGCAGTGTTCTTTGCTATTTTGTACGGGAATATTTAATTATTTCAGATATTTAGGAAATAATACTACTTTCTGCAAGGTTGCTTTTAATCATGCTCTCACCTGCCAAACTTCAGGAATATTTTATCCTGGTGTGAAACCAGGGACAAGCATGAGCTCAAGAAGTCATTCTTTAATGCTTAGTGTTACATGATTTGCTCTATCACCTGAGCAAATGACCAGCTCTTAAAGAGATGAAAGAGTTACACAGCTAAAATTGTACATGTCTTGAGAAATAAAAGAATTCTGGTCACTTCAACATGGCCATGAAAATAGTGTGCCATTTTAAGATAGCTGAAAACTGGGTGGGGAAAAAAATGTTCGGTTACAAGTGTTGGGGGGAAGTGGAGGGAAGAATGGTGGTCTTTGTGTGCCTGTAAATTTGCCAGGTAGTCCCCATAAGTGCAAGTATGCTTTTTGTTAAACTACTGGTTCCTTCCCTTGAGGGATGACCAGCAGGTTCTTAATGTTTCTGGGGACTGTTGTGTAATGTATATGGATAATGACACTGAATACGCTCTACAGTCTGGAGAAATACATTTTGTTGCAGTGATCCTAGAAAGCAGTGGATACTGTTAAGCAGAACTTTTTGTTCGTGAATCGTCTTCTTAACGCTTGAGTTAGGTTTTGGTGACTGGTATACTGTATGTGTGTCACTTCAGTGTGATGCTGCTGAAATGCAGGATTCTGGTATAAATTTTAGGCTCCAGAGGCTTATGCAGGGTTTTCTAGTGGGCATGAGATCTTTCTACGTGTGCCACGCTGTATGAAGTGGGCTCTGCTGTGTGGCTCTACGTTCTCTAACCTGACTTCTTCTGCATGTGGTCCTCCTGGCTATGCCGTGTCTTTCGAGGTCGCCCCTGCCTGAGGAGCACAGTAAGAGAAGAGCTCAGCTCTGAAGCGCAGGGCTGCGATGTTCTAGCAGCAAAACTACAGTGATCTTGCTGCTGTGAGAATTGTCCTCGATGTGGCGTCCACATGTGTGCAACAGTATCTATGAATTGTCTGCTTTTGCTTTAGGGTTTCTTTCAATGGCCACAATTTCTTGAGGCAAGAAACAGGAAGTAAAATTATTTTTTTGAGGCATAAATAATGTGGTTAGGCGTTTAGATGTTTCTGTGGTGTGTGATCTGCAGCCCTAGTTAGTCATGGCTGCAGGAAGAACCTACTGGCCAAATACTTGGTTCCTAACTGTGCTGTGCAAATCTTGTTACCATGTAATGGTCTGAGGTAGAATGTCGCTGCTGAGTGAAGGCCTCTCTGCAAGGCTGGGTCTAAAGTGATAATGTAGACACGGATCTGGAACTGTTACTCTGCAGCTCAGCGACTTGGTGTTTATTTCTACTCATGTAGAAGTCTTTTGTATTATTCACTAAGCAAGAGACTAACATGTAGACTGCCCTACCTCTTCCTGGGACTGTAACTTTATAGATGGATTTTTTTTTTTAAACTATATGTGAATTCATTCCATTTCTCCTTTTATGTACCCCATCAATGAAGCACATAGGAAGATAAAAGTATTAATTGCCTTCAACAACTTAGATGGAGAATAAACAGGTCTTCATATTGCTAGTTTTATACTGTACTGTAATGAACAGCCCTCGAGGGCCCCCCAGCGTGAAGTGCAGAACTTTAGAAATCTCAGTGCTGTTCAGCCTTTCCCTCCAGCCGTGCTGCTTTCCAAAAAGCCTACAGTCAACTTTCAGTCTAGTGAATATTTCTTGGCTGACAACAGATAAAAGCCTTCAGTTTCCTGGGAGAGGACAGAGCATAGAAAATGCTGCTTGCATAGTCACTAGTGGACTCCCTTTAATGCTGGCTAGACGATTGTGAGAACTTTTAAAATGACGATAGGGAGAATCTACTTTCAGTGAAGCAGAGTTCATTCTTGATAAAGGGATTTCCTGCAACCAGTTCGCTGTAACTCTAGAAAGCCCTACCTTTTGTAGTCTTTGATGGAAAGGGAGAACAGACTTTTCTGAGTTCTTGGTAAATCCCAGAGCTGATAGTGAATGCTTAACACATTGAATGCAGGAGGAAGGAGGCTCTTTGGAACTTGCTTCCAGTAAAGCATTCTCTAAATCAGAGTAATATCCTCACTAAGCTGCTTAATAATGAGAACGGTGGTCAGAGGAGTGTAGCGGTGAATGTCCTTGGAGGTGGGAGAAAAAGGCTGAAGCAATGTAAATGAATTTTCTGAATCTTTTGTCAAGTGATTATTATCTCTGATCACAGCCCTCTCTTAGGAAATTGGAAACAAAATCAAGTGTACTTCTTTTGCACTGCCAAAAGAAGAAAGCAAAACTTTTGGTCATACTAACCAGGAGTGGAAACAATACAGACTGACTGTTACGTAGGCAACTAAAACTGTGCGTAATACAACAAAGGTGAAAGGCTACTTTAGAACTGTAGCTTTACTGTGAAAGATAAGTGTTGGGTGAAAGTCACTAGGAAAGTGAGCCTGCTACTTAAATTTGAACAGGATTTGATACAGAGCCAAGTTCAGGCTGAAGCGGTACATGTTGAACCTGAACTAGTTCTCCAAGTTCTGCTAGAAAACTTGTTGCTGCTCCTTTTGCTTTTCCTTCCCATTTGACAACAGCTGAGATGGAGCCATAGGAAAGATTTCTTTGAAGGTGCTTTTGGTTTTTATGTAGGGGATCTTTGTTTATTTTGGAACACTCCCTCCTGTAGGTAACATGCAATGTGCTTCAAAACGTTTGTGAAGGAATTTAGGGAGTAAAACACATTTTTAAAATATCCATGTGAGCGAAGTCACATCACACTAAAATAAATAATGAGTGATAAAGCACAAGGTGTTCAGTGTGGCCATTCACAAACAGCCTACTCAATACTGAGTTTCCCATTCTTCCTGTTGCTAATTTTATAGATCTTGTCACTGAAAAGCTATGAGCTAGATTCTCAGCTGGTGAAAACCTGCGTATGTAATCAAACTTGCACAGTTTAATTGTAGCCACCTCAAGTACCTCTATTGCATTGTACCTTTTAAGTAGCAAGGCGTCTGCCAGTAGCGAATGCCACTACTGCAATGCATGAAACTTAGTTTGCAAGCAGTATTGCTCAAGAAGGATGCTTCCTCCTTCCCTGCTTCATGGAAAAGGGGAGAGTGTAAGGTGAATATAGTCTCCTAAAATTTCTCGAGGAGCTGCACAGGTAGTTAGACACACAATGACTCTTTTATGTAAGACAATGTAGCTTTAATAGGAGGTATGTGGCTAAATACCCATGCAGCTCTTTGAAAATATGGTAGCTGGATTGCTACAAGCCGTAGTGACCATAACAAGTGCTTTAAACCCAGTTACTCAGTGCTGTTAGAGGAAGTTTATCTGATGGTCCGAACCCTGAAATCAGCCCAAATATTTTTCACTCTGTCATGCAGTAATCTTGCTTTCATGAGAGAGACTTCTTTTTTTTCAGGAGTATACAGCAGGATTTTATGGTGTTCTTTGTTTGGAAGCTGTAAGTTAACTTTGTGCATGTGTGGCTTCAGGTTGTTTTTTTTTTAAACTTCCTTATTTGGTCAGGTAAGAACTCTTCTCCTAGGTTTGTCCTGAGATTTGTTCCCAGGCTGTAATTTCAGCCGTCATCCCATGCTGCTTGCTTAACATTTGTACTTTTTCAGCTGAATAAGATACTCTAATTGTCAATTAAATATCAGTGCAATTAAATTCCGCTAGCACCTCTGCCTCTCGGAGGAGGCGGCTACAGTTTCAGATACTGCTTGGTTATTAAGTAGGGTGATTTATTCATGAGTATCATGAAGAGTATTCTCATCTCCATTTTCCAGGATCCCACGGGTGCAGGGACTTACCTCTTGGTTGAGCTAGAGAAACAGAATCCAGGCGTGTGGACTAGGATTCAAAGCCCAGCATCCTTTAGCTGGTGCTAATTCGCAGTTTGAGTGTGAGAGATTGAGCCGGGCATTGCTCTCTGCAGGTGACTGACCCAGTAGATCTCTCTAAGCTTGTCAGTCACTCAGGCAGTCCCTGAGGTCAGCAGAGACAGGTCCTCTGGTGTCAGCCTGTGCAGCTGCTCTGCTTCTAGTGTTTAAAGGGTGGCTGCAAAGAAGATGGAGACTCCCTTTTTAGAAGGAGTGCCATTGAAAAGACAACGGCTAATGAGTACAAGTTACTGCTGGGGACATTCTAGTTGGATACGAGAGGAAAACACATTAGAGTAGAACTCTTGTCCAAGCTTCAGTGGTTTTACTAAACATAAGCACGTGTAAGTCCCGTTACTCTCCCATTGGTAGAAGACAGAGAACAAACTGCAAATAACAGTTCATTGTCGAGTATGTTATTTCTTGTATAATATAGATGTGAAAAAAATTCCTATGAAGGTTTAAGAGCAGGAATCTATAATATACATTGATTTGCTTGAAAACCAGAGGACAAACAGATGCTGAAGAACTAAGGCAAAACGGAGATACTGAGAGAGTGAAGGATTCCTTGAAGAGACTAGTGACAAATCTAACATCCCTCTACTACTCTACAAAAATAGTGTCAGTAAAATAACCACAGTAAAAGTCAGCATAGTTTAATTAAACAGCATCATTTTCCATTTGTGTGTGTTGGCTTTTTTTTTAACTAGGAGATGGCCAGTTTGTATTTAAGGAGAGTTAATAGTTTCATAATCCCAATGTCTTTATAGACTGTGCTTGAACATGCATTCATGTATTTCTGTCATCTTAAACTGGTGCATCTGAAATTTCCTCCTCTTCCCATTTACTATTCTGTGGGTGTTTCTCAGTAACATGAACACAGTTAATTCCAGCCCTGGGGACCCAAGCAGAAATACAGAGGTTCCTAATGTCGGCCAGGCTAAAACCAGAGCTGAGCTGAAAAAGCGCTTGGCACCATTTATGTGGTTATCAGTTAAAGACCTTCTGAACCAGGGACTTCCTACCTGAACGTGAAAGAACAGACTCCACTGAAAGACTTGCCGTGTTTCTTGGGCAAGAGATGTTATTAGCGTCTTAAATGGTTAATATTGTTCAATCTAAAATTTTAAAAATAGAAATGTTTTAGTAAGGCTGGTGGGCCGGGACTGTTTAAAAGGTGAAGAGCGGAGAGGGAGTTCTGAAGACTATATGGGGGAGAAACAAATCTGTTGTGCATTTGCCTTCCTGAATAAATACCTCATCCACTTCACCATATCCGTGCTCTCTAATATCCTAAATCCTGCAACATTCTCATCAGCAGCCTTATAATTATTTAAGGAAGGATCCGTTCAGTTCATCTCTTAACAACTGCTAATCATTACCCCAGAAACGAATAGTTTATTCGCTAATGAATCCATCCTCACTGGCAATACTGTACTCAGTCTTCACCATCACCCTTCATTAAACCCCATGATATGCTTGTAGCGTTTTGGATCAAGACTGTTCATATTAAGCATTGTTTCTTTTTAACAAATTATATTTCTGGTTGAGGGGAGAAAAGCTATTTGTGTGTGTGTTGATACAACTGGAATATATCCATATACCATTAGCTACAACTTGTGCATGTTACACATTCTGCTCACAAGTATTAGGATGCAAATAGACACTGGGAGTAAGAGGATCTATTTCTAGAGCAGCAGATACCCAAACCCAGCTCCTTTTGCAAGCCTTACAACTGAGACTTCTGCAGCACCAGCTTGCAGAACCTAGGAGGTGTAACAAACAACTCACATTATTTCCTCTCCTAAAGTTATGCACTATATACCTTCTAAGATTGAGCTGAAGAACTCTGCAAACTCCTCTTTTCTATCATGCACACTCACTCCGATGTCGGCACTTTTATATTTTAATCATCCCTCTTACTGGCCTCGGAAGAAGTTATGCAGACTTTTGTCTAATCTTTGTAAATAAGAGCCTGACTGCCACTGAAACAGCACCCATCAGTAAGTCAGCTGACGGAGGAGTTTGCCAGGGAGGGCAAGAGAGAGTTTTCAGAAGGCTTTCCCTAAGGTCACCCACTCCCAAAGCAAAGAGGTTTAAACAGAGCTATTGAGATAAGGGGTATGCTGCAGTGACCTTCATCTGAAAGCTGTATTTGTCGCTCTCTCCTCCCATTCTTCTTTCAGTTTAGGAAACAAAACTGCATTTCCATGATAACATATTTGGAAAGACCTCTTTCTCTCTGGTTTTATCCTATCAATCATCATGTAGGTGATGGTTTCTCTAGAGCAGCTCTGATGAGAGTGGAGTCATATATCAAATTCTTGAGAGATGAATGATACGATCTGTTAAGGTGAAACCTATTTCCATTATGTGCCCTAATAAGAAGTGGTTGTGAGTCTATTAGAGTAGATCTTATGCACTGCTATTCCTTGGCTTTTAAATAAGGCTAGTGTGTACCACCCTAGGGATTTTAATGGCTTTTAAAACAGCTTTTTCAGGCAAACCAAGTGTTGGATCAGACATGCTGGAATGAGGGCAGGAGAGTCTGCTGTGAATCCCTGAGGTGCTCACTTTAAAATAGTGCAGTGCACTCCAGGGCAAATAAAACAACAGGAAATCAGGAGAGTTCAACTGTTGCAGCTATTTGTTCTACAGCAACTTCAAGTCAAATCAACCAGCAGGTGTCTGTGGCCTCAAGGTAAGAAAGGCTGACCATCTGCCAGTTTCCAGACTTGAAACATTGCAGCTGCCTGACCTGGAGGAAATTTTATTGTTAGTGTACCAGGAATCTCAGTGCTACTGTCATGGGACATTTTCACTGAGGAATACATGATTGTCACTTGACAAAACATTGAACAACTCCCTCTCCCAAAGATCCCATTTTAAGTAATTTGGTTATCGTATTTTTCAGATCCTTGCATGAAGAGCAGCAACAAGAATACCAATGTTTGAAGACATTGCTTTTGTCCAGGGGAAGCAAAATGTGTCATAAAAACCCCAAAAGTGTATTTTGCATATGTGTTTTTAAACCAAGTGAGGTGCCTTGGATGTTCACCTTACCTTCTCAAAAGGCCCTGTAAAGTTCAATAGTTAGTTCTGCCTAAGTGCCTTTTTCTTAGGAAAGAAAAAGAGGAAAGAAGCAACAGGACTTCCCTTGTATTTTAAGCATAGTAGTTGTACTCCCAGGTGCCTCAAATATTACATACACCAGTAGCATGTTTCTATCATTATTTTCACCTGTAAAAAAACCAGAATGTAAAAAGGAAAGGCAGTTAAAATGATCTAATATATATCCAGACTGGAAAGGTGAAAGGAGACTCCCAGTCTGGGAACACCTCTTTTCAAAGACTGTTTCCCTGAGGAGAAGCTGTGGTGAGGGCTCTCCAGCTCAGGAGGGAACAGAAATGCCTTTTGGAGAACGTGTAGGATGAGGGAGAAGTAGGGTGATGTCATCACTGTGTTTTAAGAGACCAAAAATAGCTCTTTAGCAATTTTGAATATAAGTCTCTGTTCCTCTCCCCTGAGCTGGCCGTGAGGAAGCAGAACAAGCCTCCTGCAGCCTTTTCTCTTAATTTAAAGCCGTTGCAGAACACTGCAGAGAGGCTTTGGCTCTGGAGAGCTGGAGTAAAGTGCTCGCTACCGAAGGGTCACTCTGGGGCGGTGTTGGAGCCCGTTCCTGTGACTGCACTGACCCCTAGTGACTCCAGGGAGTGTTAAAGAATTTACAGATTCGATTGTTTTCAAAAATAAATATGTTTACATAACGTCTTGCTCTACAAGGACACTTTTTTTCAGCAAATGTCTTCATTAGGAGGAAATTGTCAAGACCCTTCTGTTTTAAGCAATCTCTACAATTCCCAGGGAAGTTTTGCTCAGTTTTGTTTTACGACAACCAATTTTTGTTGACTTGAGATGGATTTTGCTACCTTAATTAATAAATAGCTTCATTAAAATATCAGTGCTGCTGAGATGCTGGGAGTTAATGGTTTAAATTTAGCCATGTAAGTTTGTTCAGGAACGCCGGGTGTCAGGCTGGAAGCTTTGCAAACTTTTAATAAAATACAGGTGGTACCACTGTTAATCTGTTTGCGATCTGATACGATGCACCTACAGGAGATGTCTGACCTTTGAGAAATACCGTCTGGAAAAACATTAGTATATTTAACAGGTATAAGGTGAAAGCAACAAATCATTTCTTTCCCTTGGGCCTTTCAGTTCAGCAGCAGACAATGTACGTGCACGTGTAATACCAGGGCAAGTCCAGCTCTCCTTCAGTAGCCCTCTGCCTCGGATGTTTGGCTCCTTATCTCAGGATTTACTTTCAAGTCGTGATAGGTTCAACAAGTGTGGGGGATTTGTCATGCAGTGAGTATGTGAAAACACAGAAATGCAATCTGTAGGGCCCCACTGCATGAAATGTAGAATATCCTCAATTTCCTTTGACTCCTCTTTGGGGCCCTAATGACAGACACAACCAGATAGAAGAGGATTAAGAAATATAATGGGGGGTGCACCCATGAACTGGAAAACGCGTGTGTGTTTTTAATATTTTTGTGGATCTTAGTGCTGTTGAGGCTGTGAAAAGGAAATCTTAGATGAGGATTTGGTGACACAAAGCACTGATCCCAGTCTGTTCCTCTGATTTCAGTCGAGAGTAGTTAACACCTCACACGAACTGTTAATATCTCGTTGACCCATGTATTTATTGTACAGAGATGAGGTATTTCTTAGTACCTGTGACTTTCTGGGCTGAGCAGTTGATGACTCAAGAGAACAAGATTCGTAATTTCTCTGCAGGAAGCTGCAGTGAAGAGGCAGGAGAATAATGTGCTGAGGTTGTGGTTCCACAACAGTCTGGGACCAGCCAAGTGTCGCCCTCATGGCCACGTCCTCCTCCTGCTTTTCTCTGTCTTTCCCTTGAGCTGGGCCTTTCACTCAGCCCAATCCTGTGCTGGGCGTATCAGCATGTTAAGATGCTAGAAAATTATTTTCTTTTGTCTTTGGCTTGTTGGGGTGGCTTTTTGGGGTGGGGAGGTGGGTGAGATTGCATCAGGAGGTGCTAGTTCTTTATGATCCCAGTTTGGAAAGGCACTCAGATTCTATAAAGCATCTCTTCAGATGCTGGTTTTCTGAGATCACATTCAAAAGAAAAGGAGGACAGTGTAGATAATCCTACAACCATTCAGATGCTGGGAGCCCCAAGCTGTGCAGCACTGAATGGGCCTGCGACTATGGCCCAGCTCACCCTGCACCTCCCGTCCGTGGAAAAGTCACCCCATTTGGTCATTTGAGCTCTGACAGGATTTTCCCAAAGAAGCCAACTCTATTCCTCATTTCCACTGTCAGACAAAAAGGGTGTTCACCTGAGAACTTGTCGCTGCACTCTTAGATAACGGCTAGGCCAGGCCTTATCTAACTGGACACAATATCCCTCTGAGGAAGATTTTAAATGGCCTCAGGCAGACGACATAGAACATGTTGCCGCAAGGCATCGTGTACTGCAATTTGAAACTGCGATGTCTAGTTAGGGGGGAGGAAACATTTTCAACACGTTTAGTCCTTGATTTTAAAAAGATATTTCTTGTCTGTTTTTTTACATTTTCTAACTCTCAGCTAAACCAGGTACTCTAGATTTTTCTTCTCTCAGTTAAGGAAAGTGAGGCCCAACTGCATGCATGTTTACAGTCACTAGTGTTAAAGGATTTTACCAGACTGTGGGTGTCTCTAGGCTTGCTTTATTAACAACTCAGAGTTGGGCCATCACCTCAGTGAGTGGCAACAGCTAACAAAAAGCACCCTCTATATATACGATATAACATACAATACAAAGAGTCTTTGGTGATTTTCCA
Organism: Strix uralensis; assembly: GCF_047716275.1. NCBI lineage: Eukaryota > Metazoa > Chordata > Aves > Strigiformes > Strigidae > Strix > Strix uralensis. The sequence continues at coordinate 11,497 of NW_027437100.1, forward strand.
GGAACTCTCAACTCTTAATTCATCATCCATTTCAAAAGTCCATTATATTCCACAGTTTCGGCTAGTTCTTATCGTGCCGTTCTAATTCCTCTTCGGACACCACTGTTTGCTGATGCAGTCTTCGGTCATCATGGTTACTGGTCTTCAGTATTGTTCCTAGAGCACCTGTGCTCTATAAACCAATATCTATTTATTAATTATTCCTGCTATTAATAATATCCGAAGAGAAAAGAGTTTTCTAAAGCTTGTTCGTTTTACAACTAGAGCCTTTATAAATGTAAATTATTAAAAATTAGATTTCTAAATAGAATAAAAATTACATCATTACCACCTGAGGTTTATGCAAGATACTCTCCATAAAGTAGGGTAGAGAACTGTATGACTGTATTTCTCATAGAACGGTAGAATCATTTCAGCTCGAAGGCACCCTGGAAGGTATCTGATCCATCCCCACGTTCTGAACAGTCACAATGAAGAAAGGCTCCAAGGAAGAAAAACACTTTTACATTCACAGTTACAGGTGCCACCCAGATAAGTGCTGGATCCCAGTGCTACAGAAAGAAGTTTGAAGGGCCCTCCTCCAAAACTGATTATGTTCTAAGAATGACCAAAGGTCAGGTAGATGCGAAAGGGGAAAAACACCTGAGACAGATGTAATTTCTATCTTTATGTAACAACTGGGTGTGAGGTTTGCTTCTTCAGAAAGCAATATTACAGTATCCTTCTTACCAGTCTTCCTCTCACTTTGATCTTGGTCTTTACCCAATCTTCTATCCTTTAGTTCAAAATGTGTGTAAAAACTATTTCAGTTAATTCTGGGAGTTTTGTGGTGAAGCTCATTTAGTTCCTAACACGGTTCTGCTGCCCTGCTAAAATGGCAAAATCTCAAGATTAAACTCAGACTGAGCCCCCAAACATCCGGCAAACAGCTAAACCGTCTAAAAATCTGGCTTTCACACCAAAACAGCTACTTTCTAGAATGGATCACTATTGTTGTTTACATTAAAAGTCCTCTGAAAGCTAAGTCAAACCAATAGTATTTATTCGTATTAGGAATTATGCCTTAAAACATAGTCTATAAAAATAACTTCAACTGTCAGTTTTTCATAACAGATTAAACTTAGTACATCTATTGAAGGCTATTGAAATTTGAAATGTTATAGTGCACTTCCTACATCTTATTTTCAGAATTTGTAATTTTATCACCTTTGGATTTTCCAGTTGATAATTCCCTTGTTTGAGTTTAGATTTTCCTTGTAAATTGAAGTACTCGCTTCATCTCTTTCTCCTGTGTACATTAGCGTTCTCCTTTTTTATTGACTCGCATGTCTTCTTGGCTCTGCTGTCAAAATAGAGAGACAGAACGTTTTGTGCGTAATTTATTAGAATAAAACAACATGCTCTTTCAGCAACATTTTCAGAAGTACACTATCAACACTTCTAGAAGCAACAGGAAAAAAAATCATTTCATCCTAATATAATCAGAATGGCCTAATGCTGCGTGTGGAACTGCCCTGGGTCAGCTCAGAGCAGCACTGACAGCGGGGCTGTCTGGGGGGTCTGAAACACAGGTGGGGGGAGACCTGTTGCTTTTACTAAAAAGATGGAATTGTATCAAGCAGTTACCTGAATGGTTGTTTTAAAGTGAGAGAACGTTTTTGCGTGTGGATTTCTTTTCCTCCAGTTTCGTGCATTATGGGATCCTGACGTGTATTTGTCTGAAGAAAACACATAGACGTTGTTTCTTACTTTCAGCTGCAATTGCAGGAAGGACTCTCTGAGCCTGATAGGTGAATTCAGTATGACGTTAGCTGAAGGACCAATGAATGCGTCGGGTGAATCCCACACCACCTCTGAAATACCAGCTAGTACTCAATACAGACTCCCTCTCTAGTCGTTTAAAGCTCATTTGGAATCTTGCAGCGTTCCCAGGAGGCTCACAGGACCTTCTGAATGGGGCGATCCCCCCATGGACGTCCTTGACTTGAACAAAGGGATGTTCCTGTGTTGAAAATCTACCCAAAGGCATCAATTGCTTTTAGATTAAACGAGTCGATAAGCCAATCTCCTGTCTTATCCCTGCTTGTGAAGAAAGCACAAGGTGCGGGGCAGCGTTATGTTTTTGTGCTGGGCAGTTGATTTTGCACCAGAGGACGCTGCCTAACTGTGACTAACCATGTTCTGTAAAACGGGCTTGAAAGTGAATATTATTAAATCTCTGGTGTTCTGTTAATTCCAGCTTAATTCCATTAGTTCAAATTATTAATTCCACAATAATCCAAACATTTTCAGTTTACACACTACATGTAAGCATTACCATAGTTTTGCATTTGGGTCCAAGGTCTTCTGTTTGTGTTGAGCTGATTCTTCTGCTTGGGGCACTTCCGACCGTGTGGATCGGGTACTGCTGAAAAGAAAGGTAGCAAAAATGTTAATGGTTGCTCTTAGGACAAAAATGCTGATCAGTCAAGCAAAAGATGTACAACTATGGTTACATCCAAAACAGACTTCCAGAAAGAAAGATACAAGACTCGGAATCCCACCAGTAGGCTTCTTGTCAAATGAATGACATAGCAGGTGCTATCAAGAGGACAGTAGAGTATTTCAAAGATGGAAAAGAGATGAAGGAATGTGGGGTGGGGGGGTGTCCCCATGGGCCCCCCGGGGTGTCCCTGTGTCCTCCATCCTGGTCGATGCCGTGGATGTACCAGTGGAGGCTGTTGGTGGCTTTCCTCATCAGCCCGGTGTGGTCCCCTTCCTGTGGGGTGGGGGGGACACACGGATGACAACAGGCTCCCCAGATCTGAGGGGAGTGGTTGTGGGGGGCATTGGGATGCCCCCCCTTCCCATGTATCCTCGAGAGTTTGGGGGTGCAGAGATAGGGGTGTGGTATCACACCGCCAAAAAACCCTGCAGGTGGTGGTGGGGACAGCAGGGACAGAGTGTGTGGGGCAGTTGGGGGGTGTGGGGGGGTGACAGTGCTGGGACCCCCCAAAGCTCCTGCAGGGGAAAGTAGGGATGTGGAGGAGGGATTTGGGGGTCCCAATGGGGGAACTGGGGGTGCAGTGGTGTTGAGAAGCCTGTGAATATAGTAAATACACGATTTCCTGTCACGGAAGCTACTAAAAGTCAGCTACAGGAGCCAGTGGAGAAAAGGCAGTAGGAAGGGGACTGGCGACTGGCAGAAGGGTTATGCCACAGGAGGCCGAGCTGCAGGAATTCTTTTGGAGGCGCTCTCAGCCAGGGTTAGGAAGGTGACTTGCTTTTAGAAATGTGAGAACCACTTGGACTGGTTTATTGCCTTTAGAGAATTTTAGTTCTCAATACCAGTTGGCAAAATTTTTCGTTGTAATTCTGTGAAAAATGCAGTATTTTGAGGGTCAGGGGGAAATCGTGATCTGCACATATCGGTGTGAGATTTGCTTTGTTCAGAAAGGTTCTGTAAAGTCAGGTTAGTTCCTAAGTGACCTACCTCACTGCATAAGTAGGAAAATTAGGTCCTTTACCCCGGAAACGGGAAGGTGGTGCTCTTGTCTGGATTTTTCTTTTTCTCCTGAATGGATGAAGCAGTAATTCCCCAATTCACAGGTCTCCAAAGTAGTAGCATGCACACCTTTGCCTGAACCATTTCCCTTCCCCTGAGCAGCACGTCGTTCTCTTCCTGAATGCACCCTACCCTTCTTCCCTGAAGCTCCCACCTGCTTGCTCTGGTGGAGATACTGCACATTACTAAGTTGCACGTTGTCACGGCTTCCGTGCAATTTAGCGTGTGCGATACTTTCACAGGCGTGCATGCACAGGGGTATGGCTGTGGCTTAAAGTTACTGCAGCTTTCCAATTTGGTGGGGCCTAATGACGTTGTGAAATGGTCTTAAACCCAGATCAGTATTTTGAGCGATGCCTTGAAACACGTGTTAGTGGAAGTCTGTTCTGTAATGCCAGGAGGATGAGTCCTGCTTGTTTAGCGTTTCAGAAGGGTTATCGTTATTTGCTTCATTTTCTTCATTTGCCATGTACATCTCCAACTGGATCAGATTTTTCATTGGTTCTCTACAAGTTCCTGAAAGTACTAGTTGTCTCCAAAGAGGAAACAGCAATCATATCCTTAACTGAAATTTGCCAGAAAGTCAAAGAGAGATTGGATAGGAAGAAAACCTACAGTGCCTTAATGGCTGCGAGAGCCTCTTACTGGTTTTTCAATTTCTGTTTACTAACATTTAAAGACGTCTGAAATGAGCTACCATGCAAAGAAAGAAAGAAAGAAAGAAAGAAAATCTCAGCGGTTCAAGGATCTAGCTGGTTTGCGGTGGCATCCTGGCAGTAATGATGGAGAAAATGGGGCGGTGATACAGTTCCCACAGAAAACAGTAATCTTCCAGCGTGTAAAACTAATGCTTAGGCAAAGCAAAACGTGTGCTCCTGTTTATTTTACTGCAACATTAGTCATGTCTCTTAGATTAATTTTTCAAAGATAACTCTTCACTGATTATGTTTGGACTGATTTTTTGCACACAACGTATGTTCTTTAGTAGCAGCAGTATCTTGCAGAAATCTCTCTTGTCACAGGAATGCATTTAATAGGACCTTACTGAAGTTTTATAAGCTCCACTTGTGTATGTTACGAGATGGGAATAGAATTGAAAAGGAGTCTGTCTTAATTAAACAACCTCCTCCTAGTCTAAAACTGGGAATAATAGATACTTTTTTTTTTAAACTGACATTGAGGAAAGGGAAGCTTCGGTTGAGTTACTGAAAAAAAAAAAGTAGAATGTAGTCTAGAACTCTAGAAGAGATGCTGCAACTGTTTCAGTACGTTTGCAGAACCAAACTGACAGTAACAGTCACCTGGTTATCCTAGTGGGATAGATAGCAGTATTTATCGGCTGATTGTTTTCGTAGCACTAACTACGTGACGTGCTCCTACCACTATTTTAGTCTTAAATATTCTCCTATATGAAAAAAAAAAAAAAAAGGGATTTATCTTCACCTGTATTTCCTTTTTCTTTTGTATCAAAAATCCTCGTTCTCCGTAAACACAGCTTTCTCTGTATTGCTTTACATACACATGACTTTAAGAAGTTATTCAAAGAATAATTCAAAGAAAAACAGATACTGAAAGAAAATTTTAGAAAACAATTGGTTTGCTCACGCTTAATCTTTACTCTTTTTCCAAATTTACCTGCAACCATGAAAAAATGTTCAGGATTGTACACACATGGTTTGGGTCAAGCATGCCACAAAGTCTGTAGGAATTTTGCAGTTGACTATCCCTAATTCACGAGATCATGCAAGTGCATAATGTGGTGCTGAAACAAACAGTTCTGTTCTCTGTGCCATGCAAACTGGCAGAGTGTAACACAGAAGCAGATTTGCACCATAGCATCTTAGAGCCTAGCCCTTTAATTATATATGGCACTCATGCAATTACCTATGTACGCTGCTTCTTCTACAACACCAACTTTTTTAAACAGTTATTTGTATGTCAGAGCTTATCTTTATTTGAATATTGGAGCTGGCAATCAGCAATTCTTTGCGGAGAGCTGGCAGACCTTGCGCAGGCCGGCTGGGCCTCCCTTGCCCGCCGGCGGGATGTCTGGATGCTTTGCCCCCTCTCAGGCACTGCCGAGCGCGGGGGGCTGTGCCACGTCCCAGGCATTGGCTCGGTGGAGGGTCGCTGAGGACCCCCGACCCTCCTGGAACATGGTTGCCACCGTCTCGTCGAGGGGAACCCAGGCACGGGATGAGGAGGGGGCTGGAGCCCAGGGCTCACGAGGGGAGGTGGAGGGCAGTCCCTGTGCCCAAGGGGCAGCCTTTCTCTTGGGCAAGCACCATGGCAGGTGGGAGTGAGCCCCAGGAAAGGGGCCCTCAGTGCCCGCGACCCTCCTCCTTCTCCCACATTTGGGCATCTCTCAGGCCACAGGCCCGCCACGCCCAGCCCCGCCACAGTTGGCCACACCCATTGGCCGCCGTCACAGTCGACATCACAATGGCTTCTGTCACCAGCCACCTCACGGGGCCCTATAAAAAGAGGGACCCTGCAGCTGGCCCACCAGTTGCCGAGCTTACAGGCCCTCAGAAGCCAAGCATGCTTGGACAGGAGAGGAGCCAGAGCAGCGAGGCAGATGGCTGCCCACCTTTGCGTGGGACAGCGCAGAGACCGGTCCCACCGCCGCCAAAGAGGGAGGCACCTGCCAGGAGCCTGAAGGAGGGCAGTCCGTGGAGGAGGAGGAACAACATCACCCCTCGTGCCATGGGCGTGATTGGCAAGCGGCACCTGGCTGCAGGCCCACCAGGGTACGGCGTGGGGCCCAAGCGTGTGTTCAGCGAGGCAGATGGCCGCCCACCTTTGCGTCAGAGCCGCATCCCGCAACCTCCCTGGATGAGGAGGCGGTGGCAGTGGAGGAGGAACGTCATCACCCCTCGTGCCACGGGTGCGATCGTCCCCGCTACTCGCGCTATCAGCAAGCTGCACCTGGCTGCAGGCCCACCAGGGTATGGTGTGGGGCCCAAGCGTGTGTGCCTGCCAGGGAGCAGCTGGAGCAGCGAGGCAGATGGCTGCCCACCTTTGTCGGTGGCATCACAGAGCCGTGTCCCGCAACCTCCCTGGATGAGGAGGCAGTGGCAGTGGAGGAGGAACGTCATCACCCCTCGTGCCACAGGTGCGATCGACCCCGCTACTCGCTCTGGCGGCAAGCGGCACCTGGATGGAGGCCCAGTGGAGAACAGCGTGGGGCCCAAACGTGTGTGCCTGCCAGGGAGCAGCCAGAGCAGCGAGGCAGGTGGCCACCCACCTTTGTCGGTGGCAGCAGAGAGAAGCTTCCCACCACCACCAAAGAGGAAGGCACCTCCCAGGAGTCTGAAAGAGGACCTTCAGTGGAGGAGGAGGAGGAACACCAGCCTTCGTGCCATGAGAACCACTGTCTGCTCTCATGCAACCAGCGTTGGCCATCACACAGCTGTGGACACACGGGGGAACAGCATGGGGCCCCGCCGTGACTATCTGCCGAGACATGGTGTGAGGCCCAGGCGTGACAGTGCACCAAACAACGGCGTGGAGCCCATGGAGGTGGATCCACCGATTCCTTACAAGCTGCCCAGGCGTGACAGTGCACCAGAGGACAGCGTGCATCCCATGGAGGTGGATCCACCGGCTCCCTACCAGCTGCCCAGGCGTGACAGCCCATCAAACGACGGCGTGGAGCCCATGGAGGTGGATCCACTGGCTCCCTACCAGCTGCCCAGGTGTGGCAGCGCACCAGAGGACGGTGTCAAGCCCATGGAGGTGGATCCACCTCAATAAACAACAACAGAATAAGAAAGCTTCCAGCCTCTCTTATTTGGCACTTAGGCGGACTGCATCTGCACTCCTGTTACCTCTGCCTTTTAGTAGGAGGCTCTTTTCTGGAAACTTCCCATTTCCATGCCCACCTTTGTGCTTTGGCGGTGCTTTACTGTGGCAGCTGCAGCATGGACTCTTCATGAAATCCTGAAAGAAAAAAGAGTGTGTTGTTGCATTGGTACATACTTATGCTCTCGGATGCTGTCAGTAAAGCTCTTCATAGTTAACAAATCAGCAATCAGACAGCTATCAACCTTTTCTCCTATGAGCGTAAGACCACTCTAACACGCGCTGTGCAGACCAATCACCCTCTTGTTCACGTGCTGTTCTTGGGGCAGTAACTTCTCACAGTTCAGTACTTTTCCACAGTTCAGTGTTGCAGCTGTCCGTTGTTTTTCCCTGCCACCTTGGCATAGCTCAGCAGCCTCTTGTTTTTCTTCCAAGGCCTGTTTTTCATCAAAGCCAAGCTATTTCTCAGAGGCTGTGCAAGGCTGACAGGCCAATGCCTCCCACATCTCCCCTTTCTTTGTTTTGCAGCTGCACCTGCAAGACTTGTTTCAAGACTTTATCAATTAAGGGTTCGGCAAACTTCAAAAAACACAGCATATTCAAAATAGTTCTACAGAAGGCTAGAAACAATACAGCATTTACAGTTACTACTTAAAAAAAGTAGGCTAATTTCACTGCCCATAATTAAGGGATATGACTAAATACTACGAAAATCAAGAGTAAGGAAAATACAGAATAGCACACTTACTTAATGGGGTACTAATATTCAGATCCGCAATTGCTGGGGAACCCTGGATGCAGCGAGGATTCGGAGTACCTTTCCTTGCAAACTGGAAATCCTACGCGGTGCATCCACCCATAGGTGAGGCATCCAAAGTCGCTGCAAGCAGGTCCAGCCTCATCTATCTAAATCAGCAGGTGTCGCGGATGAAAGTATTGACACGGTAATATTTAGTAAGAAATCTAGGTTTATTAATAACTAACAGCAATTTATTATTATAAAATAATAATAAATACTAAAAGAAAGAAAAGCGACTTATTCCGATTCTAAAATGACAAGATTCACACAAAACAGAACAGACAAACATACAGAAACAAAGGTGTTTGGATTCAATAGAATGAACACAGACGGACATACACAGAAACAAGGGTACGTACACACACACACACACAAACAAGGGTACATGTACACACACACACAAACAAGGGTACATGTACACACACACACAAACAAGGGTACATGTACACACACACACACACAGAAACAAGGGTACATGTACACACACACACACACAGAAACAAGGGTACGTGTACACCACCCCCCCCCCCCCCTCCCAGTAAAGAGAAGCTAGCTCAAAGAAAATTTCCCTCTGGAGTTTAGAGCAAATACTCACAATGCCTTGGCATTCCTCAACGGGCGATAATTGAGACTCGAGCGGGGGACTTCACCCTGGCCTTCTGTCTGGAGCAGACGACACCTTAAGGGTTTGGTACCTGAGAGGCGTCCCAGCTCAGGGGAGATGCTGGTCACAGGCCCCCTGCGATCCAGGAGAGCTCAAAGGGTCTCCCTGGTGGTCGCCATTTATAGGGTCCAAGATAATTGACTTTTGTCAAATGCCTTCTGGTGCCTTCCAGCAGTTACACAAGAATTTGATTAATGTGCGACTCTGCTATTGTTCCCATTTGACCACATCCCAGGCACAGGTGTGCCAGGCCCTTAGGAGTTGATGGGCCATTTTAACCGATTCCGAGCAATCGGGAGGGGCAGGAGCCAGGCTCGTTAACATTGTCAGTCCTTATCTCCATGGATTGGTGTATAGCTCGGGGGATGTGACTGGAATCGCACCTAGCACCAAGCAGCCCAACAAAGAGGGGCGGGGGGAGGTAAGAATTGCACCACCACAGCAGGCCAAAATAACTGGCACTTTTCTTGGAGCGGAAACATCTGATTTCATCCTCCTGTTGGGTTCCACCCAGAGCCTGGCCACCACTCACGGGGGAAAACCAAGGCAGTTTCTAATAAGGTTAAAGGCTTGAGCTCTTAATTCTTAATATTGCTAGACAAAGAAAGTTGAATACACACATTCTTACAGCATTTCATCCTTATTAATAACTGCATTTTGTCTAAGCTACATCTTTCACTAGTGACTAGTAAGCCTATATATTTCATTAGGAGTTGCAATTACTGTCAGCATTTTCTCTTAAAAGAGTTGGCAACTGTAGTGTGATTAAGGACAGACATAGTGTATTTTGTCCTGTTGCAGCAGCAAGCATTACCCATACATTCTGCTTAAATGATCAGTCGAAGAGACCGCAAACTGTCGGTACAGGGGCACCCACAGCACCCACAGCCGGCTCCCGAGTGTCCACCAAAAGCTGCCTCTCACGCCTCAGGTGTGGTCGCACACACCTTGCCGGTAACCTCCGGGGACCGTGACCTGTGGAGACACAAGCATAACCTCTTCCCCAGGTTATTAAAGGATCTGGTCCTTCCCAGTTACCGCTTTCCAGGTTTTTTGCTAACACTTGAGCCTTGCCCTGGACTTGTTGTTGATCTGGTATCTGCGACGAGAAGTGACGCAATATTGGTGGCACCTGTGAGACAGCGGAAATGTTTAAAAGGTTCATGGCATATAATGCCTTATTTAGCCTTTTGTGAGGTGTAGATTGATACCCTCCCTCTCCCCCTTTTTGTTGTTGTAATAGACGCTTTAGCGTGCCGTGCCTACGCTCCACAACGGCCCGTCCGGTCGGTGAGTGGGGAATGCCGGTCAGATGCTTGACTCCCCACTGTTGAAAGAAAGAAAAAAGAGAAACAGAAACATAAGCAGGCCCATTGTCTGTCTTAATCTGTCGTGGCACGCCCAAGGAAGCAAATGCAGCTAAAAAGTGTCTTTGCACATCGCGTGCTTTTTCACCTGTATGGCAGGACGCAAACACTGCTCCAGAAAAGGTATCAACAGACACATGTACATATTTTAACGTTCCAAATGCCACGAAGTGAGTGATGTCGGATTGCCATAATTCTGAGGAGGCGAGTCCCCGAGGGTTACCACCACTAGCTGCTGAAGAGAGGGAGTCCTTCTGGCACTCAGGGAAGTGGCAATGATGTCTTTAGCCTGACGCCTTGATAAAGCAAACTGGTTTTGTATTGCCCTGGTGTTTTGGTGGGAAAATGCATGTGAAAGCCGAGCTTGCTCAAAGACATTAGGTACCACCTGTGCCACCAGAGTCGACGCGTCTGCTCGTCGACTGCCTTCAGCCAAAGGTCCAGGTAGTGCAGTATGCACTCGGATATGTACAATAAAACAAGAAGTCTTGCGATTATTTAATAATCGTAAAAGGGTGTGCATTAATGAATATAACAGTGGATTATTAACGTCCTTCAAACACAAATTTTCTATACGCTGTACAAGATTGGCAACATAAGCAGAATCAGTAACAATGTTATTTGGGGTGTCCCAGTGTTGAAATACACAGACTACTGCAGCTAGCTCAACGATCTGTGGCGATCCCGGGGACTGATTGCCAAATCTGAGTGTGCAGATCTTGCCATACTATGACTGATTTTCCCATTTTTCCAGATCCATCAGTAAACACAGTTAAGGCTTGCAACGGTACGTCGCTGACAAGGGACGCCGCATCCCAGTGTCAGCACCTTCTGTAAAAAACTGCCGCTTCTGGTGTTCGGGGCGGGGGCGGGCGGGCGCGGGCCGAGAGCACGGTGCCGGGCTCGGCCGCAGGCGGTCGCCCCGCAGTGGGGGGCTCGGGGAGGCCCGGGGCCACCGCCACCAACTCCGCGCTTGCAGGTGTGGGGGCGCGAATGCTGAGTACAGAGATCCACACACTCGGTTTTGCAGATAGACTACTGTGCCGGCGTTAATACCATTTTTAAAAGTGCCAGCCAATCCCATGGATCAATTGATATCCATGAGCGATTGCCTCCAGTATACCTGTTGTAAATGATTTTCGAAGCCCATCCCCACTAATGCTTTTCTGCAGTTCCTTAACAACAGAAAATTGCAGTCCTTCCCAACGTGGCTGACATCCCAGCTCCCAAATTCCAGGAGCAACAATCTTTCTCGCCATGTCTGTATCCCTTTGCGCCAAGGTTTCTTGCCTCGCTTTTACTCACAGATCATGCCCAGCTAGGGGAGGACACAGGCCAGGTTCTCTTTTAGGATTTACAGTGTCAGGGTCTGAAAGATTATCACAGTCAAAAGACCCAGCACATAAAGCTTGCTGCAGGGGTTCAGGACATGTGTCCTCGCCCTCTGTGTCCTCATCCTCTGTCTTAACAGACTGGCCGCGTTCCTTATCTTGTCTTTTTATTATCTCAAAAAGAGATCTCCATGTCAGTAAGAGTTCTGCCGCAACCCGATTCCCTCACGTTGCACACTCCCACAGTCTTCCTCCTGCTTTATCCCATATCGGAACAGGGAATATAGTAACCGCGGCTGCTACCCACTTTAAAATTCTCTTCAAGGCTGCGAGCTAATATGCGCTTTATGTTTAGCTAACAGTCTTTCCATCAGTGCAACCACTGACTTTTCTTCCGAGGGTATTGACCTACCCATCGCTTCCCCACAGCTCACCTTGCTCACCCTGCAACGGTGATTAATGCTGGCTCGTGCTTCCTCACAGCAGCTCTGAAGTTCTGAGGAGTTTGCCACCGGAGTGATCCAAGCAGGTCACACTAATCGCCCTCCTCACACGGGGCACCATTTGTGGCAATTGAGGCACGGACTCTCCATGAAGTGCAGAAGGAAAGACCCTTTATTATTACAATAGTACATACTTATGCTCTGGTCAAAGCTCTTACTTCATAATTAGCAAATCAGCAATTAGGCAGCTCTCAACCTTTTCTCCTAGCAGCATAAGACCACTCTAACACGCGCTGCGCAGACCAATCATCTTCTCGTTCACGCGCTGTTCACGCGGCGGTAACTTTTCCCAGTTCAGTGTTGCAGCTGTCCGTTGTTTTTCCCTGCCACCTTGGCACAACTCGGCAGTTCCTTATCTTTCTCCCAAGGCCTGTTTCTCATCCAAGCCTTGCTGCTTGTCAGGGGCTGCGCAGAGCTAAGAGGCCGACGTCGAGTTGCCTGTCTGCCACAACAGATCACGGTGCACGTATTGTATTTGTACACTTTGACCATACGAATACACGTTTACTGTAACGACCAGCGGTTAGTTTCTTATCACAGGGGAGGGACACCCCAATTTCAGCCCCTCCCCGCCCCCCCCCCCCCCTCATCTTTGAACGCAGAGAGGGGGCAGGTGTACGACCTGCGGCTGGACGTGGCCCACTTGGCCCTGCGCCCTATCGGCCTCCGCCAGCCCATCCACACCACGGTCACCGACCACAGTGTTGCATTCCTCACCAGTACTGCCCCCTAAATCCCCCAAATTGACCCAAAACCCCACCCCTCCTACACGTGTGAGCCTGGCGGTGCCCTGCCCAGCCAGTGCCTGTGCCCCTGCCAGTCAAGGTAAACATGAGGGTCCCAAGGGAGTCCCTGCCATTGTTCAGGCCCACCGGTTCCCTTTCAGCATCTAAACCCTCACTTGTAGGGCAGAAAGCATCAGTTTAGGGTCCAAAGCCCCACTGATAGTGTCCAAAGCCTCAATTTTCCTTTCCTAAGTCTTAGTTTCGGCTTCCAAAGCCTCATTTTTACAGTCCAAAGGCTCAACTGTAGTTTGCAAAGTCTCCTTTCTAGAGTCCAAAGCGGCATTTTGACTCTCCAATATCTCATTGTCAGGCTCCAAAGCAGCATTTTTAGGAGGCGGCCAGCCATTCTGAGGGTCCAAGCTGCCATCTTGAGTGTCCAAACCCCTCCTTTTTATGCTCCAAACCCCTCTCATGGAACCCAAAGCCTCATTTTTTGGGTACAAACCCTCATTTATATGTTCCAAACCCCAGCTTTTAAAGGCCACAGACTGGTTTCAGGGGTCCAGAGCATCATTTGGAAAGCCCAAAGTCTGACGTTGAAGGTCCAAAGCCTCAATTTTAGAAGGCAGACCCTTATTTCTAGGGTCCCAACTTGTCTTTTATTACCCAGAGCCTTTTTGTAGAGCCCAGACTTTGATTTTTAGCGTCTAAACCCTCACTTCTTGGGCAGAGCGCAGCCATTTAGGGTCCAAAGCTGCACTGACAGCGTCGGAAGCCTCCCTTTTCCTTTCCTAAGTGTTAGCTCTGGCTTCCAAAGCCTCATTTTGGTGGTGCAAAGGCTCAACTGTTGTCTGCAGCATGTCCTGTGAAGGAGTTTGCGTGTGCCCCCGTGGGAGGTGCGTTCTACGAGCGCACGCGTCGCTGGGTGCACGCTGTGAGCTTGCAGGTGGGCGCAGGGGTGGGTGCACGCGGGGTGCGTGCGTGCGGGGCGTGTGGGTGTGTGCATTCCGCGTGCGTGTGTGCTGCAGCGTGTGCACGCGCTGCCTGTGCGCGTGTGTTGCGTGTGCGCGCGCACGCTCGGGGGGTGTGTGTGTGTGAACACTGCGCGTTGCGCTCTGTGTTGCAGACGTGCGTCTCCCGGGAGTGTGTGCGTGCGCACGTGCCCCAGAGCTGTCTGCGTGTGGCATGGATTTTTCCTATCCTCTTTCTGGCCCCGCTGTGTCAGTCTTCTCCGTGCCGTGGTGGCTCTGAGCACCCTCCTCTCGGACCAGGCTCGGGTTCAGCCCTTTGGAGTGACTCTTTGCCTTTGTGGCCGACGTGGCTGCCTGCGGCCTCATTTTGCAGGTGGCAGGCATGGAAGTCCTTGCCTTGCACAGGAGACTGAATTGGACTGCAGCGTGGTTAGCTGTGAAAATTGGAAGCTTTATTTGAAGAAGTAAGTCATGTTGAGCGTTTGTGTGCGCTCAGAGGAGCGTGGGCAGGACGGAGCAGGCCTTTGACACTGAGGCTGCCTTTGGGTGCGCAGGCAGTGAGTGCCCCAGCAGGAGATGGCCGTGGTACACTGCAGCCTGCGCTGGATCCCATTCCTCCTGCTGCTCAAGCCTTCTTCCCCTTTAGGATCTGCAGGAGCTCCTGCAGCCGGCTAAAGAATTGCAGCAGCTTCTGGAGTGGAAAGGGGCAGGAGCTAAACCAGCCCGACTGTGCTGGTGTTGGGCTGGGCCTCTGCAAGGGGGTTGAGGTGGTGATAAAAGGACTCCATGGCCGTGATGTTGGAGCAGCCCTTGCTGTTGAGTAGAGTCCCATCTGTACCAGGATCCAGTCGTAGAAGTGCTGAGTGGAGGTGTAGATTCCGGGCCGTTTGGCTCTGGCACAGCCTCTCCCCCAGCTGGTCACCCCAACAAGCCAGAAGTAGTCAGCAGTCTTGTCTTTGCAGACGAGAGGACCACCGCTGTCACCCTGCAGCAGAGGAATGAGGGTCAAGGTGGTGTTGGGTGGCCGCTGGCAGCAGTAGGGCCGGCTCCTTCTCTCTGCCAGCACCTGCCAGAGCTGTATGCGCTGCACGGAGAGGCTCTGCTCGGGTGCTGGGGCCTCCGGGACCTTGTCTGGGAGAGGGTCGTGGGCCCGTGGGGTAGGACTGGCGCTCATCTCTGCACAGCGATGCTGGCTGTGTGGAAGAGGGATGTTCCAGGACTGGGAGCTGGACCTCGCAGCTGCCAGGAGCGCTGGATGGGCTTTCTGGGCAGAGTCGTGGGCCTCTGGGACAAGTGGGGCCCTGGGCAAGGACATGCAGCTGGGGAAGGGGAGCCCCAGCAGCGGTGGGGCCCCAGGGGTGGGAGGGCGACTTGGTGGGCAAAGCCCACGCCGGGGTGCGTTTGGGCGGCTGTGCCGGGGCTGCGTGTGCCGCTGGGCGCTGCCTTGTCGCAGGCTCCTACCTGGCAGGTGTCGATGCCGCCCTGCGGATAGCCAGCGCACAGGTTGTAGGGGTGGACGGCCCCTCGGTACCACCGGCTGCTGTTGCAGAGGTTGGGGTCGATGAGGTGGACCTTGGCCTCCTGCAGGACATCCGTGGTTCCTGCGGCTGCAAGGACAGAAAGGAATTAACACGCGGCAGCTCGTTGCCAGGTCTCCTGCCCTGTGTGGGTGAACCCCTTTGCTGGGGCTTGGCTTTGCATGGTGAGAGACATTGTACTGGTGTTGGCCTTCTGTCTCGCCTTGGGCCCTGGGCCAGGCCCATGTCTCCGTGGGCATACGTCCCCACAGCCAGACTGTGGCTCTCGCCTCTGCTGTCAGGAAGCCCAGCCCGCCTCCCCCCGTGTGCCGAGCTCACGCTCGGGACGCGAGCGCTCTTTGTGAACTCACATCTCGCCGTCGTGGCCCCCCAGCCACTGATGTAGCAGTTTGTCAGCTCTGACACTCTCAGCGAGGCGTCGGGCACGCAGGCAAGCTGTACATAGTAGCCGCACTGCACAGGCTGGTCCAACTGCAGCAGCGCAATGTCGTTCCTCTTGGTGATGTTGCTGTAGCGCGGGTGAACCAGCAGCCGCTTAATACTGCGTACTTGGGTCTCCGGGCCCGGCTGAGTCAAGTGGTTGGCCCCAACCACCACGCGCCACATGGCGATGTGCCTGGAAGGCAGATGGGGAGAGGGCTCAGAGGGAGCCGAGCCACGTGCTGCAGCAGTCCAGCAGTTCCCTGCCCTTTGCTTCAGACGGGGGAGAGGAAAGCAGTGCTACGGAGGGTGCGACTGCCCTAGCACGCCTTGGGCTCAAGGCGTGTCGAGCTGGAGGCTGCTAGGAAGCCGTGGCAAGAGCCCAGCCCTCTCCCAAGCAGTCTCTCAGCCAGGCTCTGCAGTGCCCAGGCACTTGGTGTACCACAAAGAAAGGGGACGGGCGTAGCACGTGGTGCTGCGGATGGGGCACCTGCGAGTGCTGGGGGGATATCCCCGTGCCTGACCCTCCTTACCTGGCCTCGAGGAAGCAGTGGGCTGCTGTGAGGACCCACTGTGGGCTGACGAGGGACCCTCCGCACACATGCCCCGTGCCTGCTTCCCAGGGATCCTGGATGCTGACGATCCAGGGCCAGGCCCCTGGCTGGGCACCTGTGCCACCCACAACGCGTGACGTGCCGTAGTAAGCGCCGTAGTAAGCATCGATGGGCCGGAGCCCGCAGGTCCTGTAACCAGAAACTCATCACCGTCCTGCTCGATGGCTCGCTGCTGTTGCGGCTGAAGGTCAGCCGTCTGCCCT
>NW_027437101.1:0-27682 GCF_047716275.1 Strix uralensis
GAGAAGAGGAAGAGAGAGAGTAGGAGGAGTGAGGAGGAAGAGAAGGAGGAAGAGAGAGGAAAAATAGGAGGAAAAGAGAGGAGGAAGAGAGAGGAGGAAGAGAGAGGAGGAAGAGAGAGAGTAGGAGGAGTGAGGAGGAAGAGTGAGGAGGAAGAGAAAGAAGGAAGAGAGAGGAGGGACAGGGAGTAGGAAGAGAGAGGAGGAAGAGAGAGAAAGAGGAGAGAGGAGGAAGAGAGAGGAGGAATAGAGAGGAGGAAGAGAGAGGAGGAAGAGAGAGGAAGAGGAGAGAGGAGGAAGAGAGAGGAGGAACAGAGAGGAGGAAGAGAGAGGAAGAGGAGAGTGGAGGAGGAGAGAGGAGGAAGAGAGAGGAAGAGGAGAGAGGAGGAAGAGAGAGGAGGAAGAGAGAGGAAGAGGAGAAAGGAGGAAGAGAGAGGAAAAGGAGACAGGAGGAATACAGAGGAGAACGAGAGAGGAGGAAGAGAGAGAAGGAGGAGACAGGAGGAAAAGAGAGGAGTAAGAGAAAGGAGGAAGAGAGAGGAGGAGGAGAGAGGAAAAGAAGAGAGGAGGAGGAGAGAGCAGGAAGAGAGAGGAATGGGAGAGAGGAGGAAAAAAGAGGAGGAAGAGAGAGGAGAAAGAGAGAGGAGGAAGAGAGAGGAGGAAGAGAGCGGAGGAAGAGAGAGGAGGAAGAGAGAGAGTAGGAGGAGTGAGGAGAAAGAGAGAGGAGGAAGAGAGAGAAGGAAGAGAGAGGAGGAACATGGAGGTGGAAGAGAGAGGAAGAGGAGAAATGAGGAAGAGAGAGGAAAAGGAGAGAGAAGGAATAGAGAGGAGGAAGAGAGAGGAAGGGGAGAGAGGAGGAAGAGAGAGGAGGAAGAGAGAGGAAGAGGAGAGAGGAGGAAAAGAGAGGAGGAAGAGAGAGGAAGAGAAGAGAGGTGGAAGAGAGAGGAGGAAGAGAGAGGAAGAGGAGAAAGGAGGAAGAGAGAGGAGGAACAGAGAGGAGGAAGAGAGAGGAAGAGGAGAGTGGAGGAGGAGAGAGGAGGAAGAGAGAGGAAGAGGAGAGAGGAGGAAGAGAGAGGAGGAAGAGAGAGGAAGAGGAGAAAGGAGGAAGAGAGAGGAAAAGGAGACAGGAGGAATACAGAGGAGAACGAGAGAGGAGGAAGAGAGAGAAGGAGGAGACAGGAGGAAAAGAGAGGAGTAAGAGAAAGGAGGAAGAGAGAGGAGGAGGAGAGAGGAAAAGAAGAGAGGAGGAGGAGAGAGCAGGAAGAGAGAGGAATGGGAGAGAGGAGGAAAAAAGAGGAGGAAGAGAGAGGAGAAAGAGAGAGGAGGAAGAGAGAGGAGGAAGAGAGCGGAGGAAGAGAGAGGAGGAAGAGAGAGAGTAGGAGGAGTGAGGAGGAAGAGAGAGGAGGAAGAGAGAGAAGGAAGAGAGAGGAGGAACATGGAGGTGGAAGAGAGAGGAAGAGGAGAATTGAGGAAGAGAGAGGAAGAGGAGAGAGGATGAAGAGAGAGGAGGAAGAGAGAGGAAGGGGAGAGAGGAGGAAGAGAGAGGAAAAGGAGAGAGGAGGAATACAGAGGAGAAAGAGAGATGAGGAAGGGAGAGAAGGAGGAGAGAGGAGGAAAAGAGAGGAGTAAGAGAAAGGAGGAAGAGAGAGGAGGAAGACAGAGGAAAAAAAGAGAGGAAGAGGAGAGAGCAGGAAGAGAGGGGAATGGGAGAGAGGAGGAAGAGAGAGGAGGAAGAGAGAGGAGGAAGAGAGAGGAGGAAGAGAGAGGAGGAAGAGAGAGGAGGAAGAGAGAGAGTAGGAGGAGAGAGGTGGAAGAGAGAGGAGGAAGAGAGAGGAGGAAGAGTGAGGAAGAGGATAGAGGAGGAAGAGAGAGGAGGAAGAGAGAGGAAAAGTAGAGAGGAGGAAAAGAGAGCAGAAAGAGAGAGGAGGAAGAGAGAGGAGGAAGAGAGAGGAGGAAGAGAGAGGAGGAAGACAGAGGAGGAGGAGAGAGGAGGAAGAGAGAGCAGGAAGAGAGAGGAAGAGGAGAGAGGAGGAAGAGAGAGGAGGAAGAGAGAGGAAGAGGAGAGAGGAGGAAGAGAGAGGAGGAAGAGAGAGGAAGAGGAGAGAGGAGGAATACAGAGGACAAAGAGAGATGAGGAAGGGAGGAGAAGAAGGAGAGAGGAGGAAAAGAGAGAAGTAAGAGAAAGGAGGAAGAGAGAGGAGGAAGACAGAGGAAAAGAAGAGAGGAGGAGGAGAGAGCAGGAAGAGAGAGGAATGGGAGAGAGGAGGAAAAAAGAGGAGGAAGAGAGAGGAGGAAGAGAGAGGAGGAAGAGAGAGGAGGAAAAGGGAGGAGTAACAGAGAGGAAGAGGAGAGAGGAGGAAGAGAGAGAAAGAGGAGAGAGGAGGAGGGGAGAGGAGGAAAATAGAGCAGAAAGAGAGAGGAGGAAGAGAGAGGAGGAAGAGAGAGGAAGAGGAGAGAGGAGGAGGAGAGAGGAGGAAGAATGAGGAAGAGGAGAGAGGAGGAAGAGAGAGGAGGAAGAGAGAGGAGGAAGAGAGAGGAAGGGGAGAAGAGGAGGAGGAGAGAGGAGGAAGAGAGAGGAAGAGGAGAGAGGAGGAAGAGAGAGGAGGAAGACAGAGGAGGAAGACAGAGGAGGAGGAGAGAGGAGGAAGAGAGAGCAGGAAGAGAGAGGAATAGGAGAGAGGAGGAAGAGAGAGGAGGAAGAGAGAGGAAGAGGAGAGAGGAGGAAGAGAGAGGAGGAAGAGAGAGGAAGAGAAGAGAGGTGGAAGAGAGAGGAGGAAGACAGAGGAAGAAGAGAGAGGAAAAAGAGGAGGAAAAGAGAGGAGGAAAAGAAAGGAGGAAGAGAGAGGAGGAAAAGGGAGGAGTAAGAGAGAGTAAGAGGAGAGAGGAGGAAGAGAGAGAAAGAGGAGAGAGGAGGAAGAGAGAGGAGGAAGAGAGAGGAAAAGTAGAGAGGAGGAAAAGAGAGGAGAAAGAGAGAGGAGGAAGAGATAGGAGGAAGAGAGAGGAGGAAGAGAGAGGAGGAAGAGAGAGGAGGAAGAGAGAGGAAGAGGAGAAAGGAAGAATACAGAGGACAAAGAGAGATGAGGAAGGGAGAGGAAGAGGAGATAGGATGAAGAGAAAGGAGGAAGGAGAGGAAGAGGAGAGAGGAGGAAGAGAGAGAAGGAAGAGAGGAGGAACAGGGAGGAGGAAGAGAGAGGAAGAGGAGAAATGAGGAAGAGAGAGGAAAAGGAGAGAGAAGGAAGAGAGAGGAGGAAGAGAGAGGAAGAGGAGAGAGGAGGAAGAGAGAGGAGGAAGAGAGAGGAGGAGGAGAGAGGAGGAGGGGAGAGAGCAGAAAGAGAGAGGAAGAGGAGAGAGGAGGAAGAGAGAGGAGGAAGAGAAAGGAAGAGGATAGAGGAGGAAGAGAGAGGAGGAAGAGAGAGGAGGAAGAGAGAGGAAGAGGAGAGAGGAGGAAGAGAGAGAAGGAAGAGAGAGGAGGAACAGGGAGGAGGAAGAGAGAGGAAGAGGAGAAATGAGGAAGAGAGAGGAAAAGGAGAGAGAATGAAGAGAGAGGAGGAAGAGAGAGGAAGAGGAGAGAGGAGGAAGAGAGAGGAGGAAGAGAGAGGAGGAAGAGAGAGGAAGAGAAGAGAGGTGGAAGAGAAGGAGGAAGAGAGAGGAAGAGGAGAAAGGAGGAAGAGAGAGGAAAAGGAGAGAGGAGGAATACAGAGGAGAAAGAGAGATGAGGAAGAGAGAGATGGAGGAGAGAGGAGGAAAAGAGAGGAGTAAGAGAAAGGAGGAAGAGAGAGGAGGAAGACAGAGAAAAAAAAGAGAGGAGGAGGAGAGAGCAGGAAGAGAGAGAAATGGGAGAGAGGAGGAAAAAAGAGGAGGAAGAGAGAGGAGAAAGAGAGAGGAGGAAGAGAGAGGAGGAAGAGAGAGGAGGAAGAGAGAGGAGGAAGAGAGAGAGTAGGAGGAGTGAGGAGAAGAGAGAGGAGAAGAGAGAAGGAAGAGAGAGGAGGAACATGGAGGTGGAAGAGAGAGGAAGAGGAGAAATGAGGAAGAGAGAGGAAAAGGAGAGAGAAGGAAGAGAGAGGAGGAAGAGAGAGGAAGGGGAGAGAGGAGGAAGAGAGAGGAGGAAGAGAGAGGAAGAGGAGAGAGTAGGAAAAGAGAGGAGGAAGAGAGAGGAAGAGAAGAGAGGTGGAAGAGAGAGGAGGAAGAGAGAGGAAGAGGAGAAAGGAGGAAGAGAGAGGATAAGGAGAGAGGAGAAATACAGAGGAGAAAGAGAGATGAGGAAGAGAGAGATGGAGGAGAGAGGAGAAAGAGAGGAGTAAGAGAAAGGAGGAAGAGAGAGGAGGAAGAGAGAGGTAGAAAAGGGAGGAGTAACAGAGAGGAAGAGGAGAGAGGAGTAAGAGAGAGGAGGAAGAGAGAGAAAGGAGAGAGGAGGAGGGGAGAGGAGGAAGAGAGAGGAGGAAGAGAGAGGAGGAAGAGAGAGGAGGAAGAGAGAGGAAGAGGATAGAGGAGGAATAGAGAGGAGGAAGAGAGAGGAAAAGTAGAGAGGAGGAAAAGAGAGCAGAAAGAGAGAGGAGGAAGAGAGAGGAGGAAGAGTGAGGAAGAGGAGAGAGGAGGAGGAGAGAGGAGGAAGAGTGAGGAAGAGGAGAGAGGAGGAAGAGAGAGGAGGAAGAGAGAGAAAAAGTAGAGAGGAGTAAGAGAGAGGAGGAAGAGAGAGGAGGAGGAGAGAGGAGGAAAAGAGAGGAGGAAGAGAGAGGAAGAGGAGAGAGGAGGAAGAGAGAGGAGGAAGAGAGAGGAAGAGGAGAGAGGAGGAAGAGAGAGGAGGAAGAGAGAGGAGGAAGAGAGAAGAGGACGAAAGAGGAGGACGAGAAAAGAGGAAGAATGAGGAGGAAGATAAAGAGGAGAAAGGAGGAAGAGAGAGGAAAAGGAGAGAGGAGGAATACAGAGGAGAAAGAGAGATGAGGAATACAGAGAAGGAGGAGAGAGGAGGAAAAGAGAGGAGTAAGAGAAAGGAGGAAGAGAGAAGAGGAAGAGAGAGAGTAGGAGGAGTGAGGAGGAAGAGAAGGAGGAAGAGAGAGGAAAAATAGGAGGAAAAGAGAGGAGGAAGAGAGAGGAGGAAGAGAGAGGAGGAAGAGAGAGAGTAGGAGGAGTGAGGAGGAAGAGTGAGGAGGAAGAGAAAGAAGGAAGAGAGAGGAGGGACAGGGAGTAGGAAGAGAGAGGAGGAAGAGAGAGAAAGAGGAGAGAGGAGGAAGAGAGAGGAGGAAGAGAGAGGAGGAAGAGAGAGGAGGAAGAGAGAGGAAGAGGAGAGAGGAGGAAGAGAGAGGAGGAACAGAGAGGAGGAAGAGAGAGGAAGAGGAGAGTGGAGGAGGAGAGAGGAGAAGAGAGAGGAAGAGGAGAGAGGAGGAAGAGAGAGGAGGAAGAGAGAGGAAGAGGAGAAAGGAGGAAGAGAGAGGAAAAGGAGACAGGAGGAATACAGAGGAGAACGAGAGAGGAGGAAGAGAGAGAAGGAGGAGACAGGAGGAAAAGAGAGGAGTAAGAGAAAGGAGGAAGAGAGAGGAGGAGGAGAGAGGAAAAGAAGAGAGGAGGAGGAGAGAGCAGGAAGAGAGAGGAATGGGAGAGAGGAGGAAAAAGAGGAGGAAGAGAGAGGAGAAAGAGAGAGGAGGAAGAGAGAGGAGGAAGAGAGCGGAGGAAGAGAGAGGAGGAAGAGAGAGAGTAGGAGGAGTGAGGAGAAAGAGAGAGGAGGAAGAGAGAGAAGGAAGAGAGAGGAGGAACATGGAGGTGGAAGAGAGAGGAAGAGGAGAAATGAGGAAGAGAGAGGAAAAGGAGAGAGAAGGAATAGAGAGGAGGAAGAGAGAGGAAGGGGAGAGAGGAGGAAGAGAGAGGAGGAAGAGAGAGGAAGAGGAGAGAGGAGGAAAAGAGAGGAGGAAGAGAGAGGAAGAGAAGAGAGGTGGAAGAGAGAGGAGGAAGAGAGAGGAAGAGGAGAAAGGAGGAAGAGAGAGGAGGAACAGAGAGGAGGAAGAGAGAGGAAGAGGAGAGTGGAGGAGGAGAGAGGAGGAAGAGAGAGGAAGAGGAGAGAGGAGGAGAGAGAGGAGGAAGAGAGAGGAAGAGGAGAAAGGAGGAAGAGAGAGGAAAAGGAGACAGGAGGAATACAGAGGAGAACGAGAGAGGAAGGAAGAGAGAGAAGGAGGAGACAGGAGGAAAAGAGAGGAGTAAGAGAAAGGAGGAAGAGAGAGGAGGAGGAGAGAGGAAAAGAAGAGAGGAGGAGGAGAGCAGGAAGAGAGAGGAATGGGAGAGAGGAGGAAAAAAGAGGAGGAAGAGAGAGGAGAAAGAGAGAGGAGGAAGAGAGAGGAGGAAGAGAGCGGAGGAAGAGAGAGGAGGAAGAGAGAGAGTAGGAGGAGTGAGGAGGAAGAGAGAGGAGGAAGAGAGAGAAGGAAGAGAGAGGAGGAACATGGAGGTGGAAGAGAGAGAAGAGGAGAATTGAGGAAGAGAGAGGAAGAGGAGAGAGATGAAGAGAGAGGAGGAAGAGAGAGGAAGGGGAGAGAGGAGGAAGAGAGAGGAAAAGGAGAGAGGAGGAATACAGAGGAGAAAGAGAGATGAGGAAGGGAGAGAAGGAGGAGAGAGGAGGAAAAGAGAGGAGTAAGAGAAAGGAGGAAGAGAGAGGAGGAAGACAGAGGAAAAAAAGAGAGGAAGAGGAGAGAGCAGGAAGAGAGGGGAATGGGAGAGAGGAGGAAGAGAGAGGAGGAAGAGAGAGGAGGAAGAGAGAGGAGGAAGAGAGAGGAGGAAGAGAGAGGAGGAAGAGAGAGAGTAGGAGGAGAGAGGTGGAAGAGAGAGGAGGAAGAGAGAGGAGGAAGAGTGAGGAAGAGGATAGAGGAGAAGAGAGAGGAGGAAGAGAGAGGAAAAGTAGAGAGGAGGAAAAGAGAGCAGAAAGAAGAGAGAGGAAGAGGATAGAGGAGGAATAGAGAGGAGGAAGAGAGAGGAAAAGTAGAGAGGAGGAAAAGAGAGCAGAAGAGAGAGGAGGAAGAGAGAGGAGGGAGTGAGGAAGAGGAGAGAGGAGGAGGAGAGAGGAGGAAGAGTGAGGAAGAGGAGAGAGGAGGAAGAGAGAGGAGGATGAGAGAGAATAAGTAGAGAGGAGTAAGAGAGAGGAGGAAGAGAGAGGAGGAGGAGAGAGGGGAAGAGAGAGGAGGAAGAGAGAGGAAGAGGAGAGAGGAGGAAGAGAGAGGAGAAGAGAGAGGAAGAGGAGAGAGAGGAGAGAGAGGAGGAAGAGAGAGGAGGAAGAGAGAGGAGGACGAAAGAGGAGGACGAGAAAAGAGGAAGAATGAGGAGGAAGATAAAGAGGAGAAAGGAGGAAGAGAGAGGAAAAGGAGAGAGGAGGAATACAGAGGAGAAAGAGAGATGAGGAATACAGAGAAGGAGGAGAGAGGAGGAAAAGAGAGGAGTAAGAGAAAGGAGGAGAAGAGGAAGAGGAAGAGAGAGAGTAGGAGGAGTGAGGAGGAAGAGAAGGAGGAAGAGAGAGGAAAATAGAGGAAAGAGAGGAGGAAGAGAGAGGAGGAAGAGAGAGGAGGAAGAGAGAGGAGGAAGAGAGAGAGTAGGAGGAGTGAGGAGGAAGAGTGAGGAGGAAGAGAAAGAAGGAAGAGAGAGGAGGGACAGGGAGTAGATGAGAGAGGAGGAAGAGAGAGAAAGAGGAGAGAGGAGGAAGAGAGAGGAGGATAGAGAGGAGGAAGAGAGAGGAGAGAGAGAGGAAGAGGAGAGAGAGGAAGAGAGAGGAGGAACAGAGAGGAGGAAGAGAGAGGAAGAGGAGAGTGGAGGAGGAGAGAGGAGGAAGAGAGAGGAAGAGGAGAGGAGGAAGAGAGAGGAGGAAGAGAGAGGAAGAGGAGAAAGGAGGAAGGAGAGGAAAAGGAGACAGGAGGAATACAGAGGGAGAACGAGAGAGGAGGAAGAGAGAGAAGGAGGAGACAGGAGGAAAAGAGAGGAGTAAGAGAAAAGGAGGAAGAGAGAGGAGGAGGAGAGAGGAAAAGAAGAGAGGAGGAGGAGAGAGCAGGAAGAGAGAGGAATGGGAGAGAGGAGGAAAAAAGAGGAGGAAGAGAGAGGAGAAAGAGAGAGGAGGAAGAGAGAGGAGGAAGAGAGCGGAGGAAGAGAGAGGAGGAAGAGAGAGAGTAGGAGGAGTGAGGAGAAAGAGAGAGGAGGAAGAGAGAGAAGGAAGAGAGAGGAGGAACATGGAGGTGGAAGAGAGAGGAAGAGGAGAAATGAGGAAGAGAGAGGAAAAGGAGAGAGAAGGAATAGAGAGGAGGAAGAGAGAGGAAGGGGAGAGAGGAGGAAGAGAGAGGAGGAAGAGAGAGGAAGAGGAGAGAGGAGGAAAGAGAGGAGGAAGAGAGAGAAGAGAAGAGAGGTGGAAGAGAGAGGAGGAAGAGAGAGGAAGAGGAGAAAGGAGGAAGAGAGAGGAGGAACAGAGAGGAGGAAGAGAGAGGAAGAGGAGAGTGGAGGAGGAGAGAGGAGGAAGAGAGAGGAGAGGAGAGAGGAGGAAGAGAGAGGAGGAAGAGAGAGGAAGAGGAGAAAGGAGGAAGAGAGAGGAAAAGGAGACAGGAGGAATACAGAGGAGAACGAGAGAGGAGGAAGAGAGAGAAGGAGGAGACAGGAGGAAAAGAGAGGAGTAAGAGAAAGGAGGAAGAGAGAGGAGGAGGAGAGAGGAAAGAAGAGAGGAGGAGGAGAGAGCAGGAAGAGAGAGGAATGGGAGAGAGGAGGAAAAAGAGGAGGAAGAGAGAGGAGAAAAGAGAGGAGGAAGAGAGAGGAGGAAGAGAGCGGAGGAAGAGAGAGGAGGAAGAGAGAGAGTAGGAGGAGTGAGGAGAAAGAGAGAGGAGGAAGAGAGAGAAGGAAGAGAGAGGAGGAACATGGAGGTGGAAGAGAGAGGAAGAGGATGAAATGGAAGAGAGAGGAAAAGGAGGAGAGAAGGAATAGAGAGGAGGAAGAGAGAGGAAGGGGAGAGAGGAGAAGAGAGAGGAGGAAGAGAGAGGAAGAGGAGAGAGGAGGAAAAGAGAGGAGGAAGAGAGAGGAGAGAAGAGAGGTGGAAGAGAGAGGAGGAAGAGAGAGAAGAGGAGAAAGGAGGAAGAGAGAAGATAAGGAGAGAGGAGGAATACAGAGGAGAAAGAGAGATGAGTAAGAGAGAGATGGAGGAGAGAGGAGGAAAAGAGAGGAGTAAGAGAAAGAGGAGAAGAGAGAGGAGGAAGAGAGAGGTAGAAAAGTGAGGAGTAACAGAGAGGAAGAGGAGAGAGGAGGAAGAGAGAGGAGAAGAGAGAGAAGGAGAGAGGAGGAGGGGAGAGGAGGAAGAGAGAGGAGGAAGAGAGAGGAGGAAGAGAGAGGAGGAAGGAGAGGAGGAAGAGAGAGGAAGAGGATAGAGGAGGAATAGAGAGGAGGAAGAGAGAGGAAAAAGAGAGGAGGAAAAGAGAGCAGAAGAGAGAGGAGGAAGAGAGGGAGGAAGAGTGAGGAAGAGGAGAGAGGAGGAGGAGAGAGGAGGAAGAGTGAGGAAGAGGAGAGAGGAGGAAGAGAGAGGAGGAAGAGAGAGAAAAAGTATAGAGGAGTAAGAGAGAGGAGGAAGAGAGAGGAGGAAGAGAGAGGAGGAGAGAGAGGAGGAGGAGAGAAGAGGAAGAGAGAGGAGGAAGAGAGAGGAAGAGGAGAGAGGAGGAAGAGAGAGGAGGAAGAGAGAGGAGGAAGAGAGAGGAGGACGAAGAGGGAGAGAAGAGGAAGAATGAGGAGGAAGATAGAGAAAGAGGAGAAAGGAGGAAGAGAGAGGAAAAGGAGAGAGGAGGAATACAGAGGAGAAGAGAGATGAGGATACAGAGAAGGAGAGAGAGGAGGAAAAGAGAGGAGTAAGAGAAGGAGGAAGAGAGAGGAGGAAGAGAGAGGTAGGGAGTGAGGAGGAAGAGGAGAGGAAGAGAGAGGAAAATAGGAGGAAAGAAAGGAGGAAGAGAGAGGAGGAAGAGAGAGGAGGAAGAGAGAGGAGGAAGAGAGAGGAAGAGGAGACAGGAGGAATACAGAGGAGAACGAGAGAGTAGGAAGAGAGAGAAGGAGGAGACAGGAGGAAAAGAGAGGAGTAAGAGAAAGGAGGAAGAGAGAGGAGGAGGAGAGAGGAAAGAAGAGAGGAGGAAGAGAGAGCAGGAAGAGAGAGGAATGGAGAGAGGAGGAAAAAAGAGGAGGAAGAGAGAGGAGAAAGAGAGAGGAGGAAGAGAGAGGAGGAAGAGAGCGGAGGAAGAGAGAGGAGGAAGAGAGAGAGTAGGAGGAGTGAGGAGCAAGAGAGAGGAGGAAGAGAGAGAAGGAAGAGAGAGGAGGAACGTGGAGGTGAGGTGAGAGGAAGAGGAGATGAGAAGAGAGAGGAAGAGGAGAGAGGATGAAGAGAGAGGAGGAAGAGAGAGGAAAGGGAGAGAGGAGGAAGAGAGAGGAGAAGAGAGAGGAAGAGGAGAGAGGAGGAAAAGAGAGGAGGAAGAGAGAGGAAGAGAAGAGAGGTGGAAGAGAGAGGAGGAAGAGAGAGGAAGAGGAGAAAGGAGGAAGAGAGAGGCAAAGGAGAGAGGAGGAATACAGAGGAGAAAGAGAGATGAGGAAGAGAGAGATGGAGGAGAGAGGAGGATAAGAGAGGAGTAGAGAAAGGAGGAAGAGAGAGGAGGAAGACAGAGGAAAAAAAGAGAGGAGGAGGAGAGAGCAGGAAGAGAGGGGAATGGGAGAGAGGAGGAAAAGAGAGGAGGAAGAGAGAGGAGGAAGAGAGAGGAGGAAGAGAGAGGAGGAAGAGAGAGGAGGAAGAGAGAGAGTAGGAGGAGAGAGGTGGAAGAGAGAGGAGGAAGAGAGAGGAGGAAGAGTGAGGAAGAGGATAGAGGAGAAGAGAGAGGAGGAAGAGAGAGGAAAATTAGAGAGGAGGAAAAGAGAGCAGAAACAGAGAGAGGAGGAAGAGAGAGGAGGAAGAGAGAGGAGGAAGAGTCAGGAGGAAGAGAGAGAAGGAGGAGAGAGGAGGAAGAGAGAGGAGGAAGACAGAGGAAGAAGAGAGAGGAAAAAGAGAAGGAAAAGAGAGGAGGAAGAGAGAGGAGGAAGAGAGAGGAGGAAAAGGGAGGAGTAACAGAGAGGAAGAGGAGAGAGGAGGAAGGGAGAGAAGAGGAGAGAGGAGGAGGGGAGAGGAGGAAAATAGAGCAGAAGAGAGAGAGGAAGAGAGAGGAGGAAGAGAGAGGAAGAGGAGAGAGGAGGAAAGAGAGGAGGAGGAGAGAGGAGGAAGAGAGAGGAGGAAGAGAGAGAAGAGGAGAGAGGAGGAAGAGAGAGGAGGAAGAGAGAGGAAGAGGAGAGAGGAGGAAGAGAGAGGAGGACGAAAGAGGAGGACGAGAAAAGAGGAAGAATGAGGAGGAAGATAGAGAAGAGGAGAAAGGAGGAAGAGAGAGGAAAGGAGAGAGGAGGAATACAGAGGAGAAAGAGAGATGAGGATACAGAGAAGGAGGAGAGAGGAGGAAAGAGAGGAGTAAGAGAAGGAGGAAGAGAGAGGAGGAAGAGAGAGTAGGAGGAGTGAGGAGGAAGAGGAGGAGGAAGAGGAGGAAAAATAGGAGGAAAAGAGAGGAGGAAGAGAGAGGAGGAAGAGAGAGAGAAGAAGAGAGGAGGAAGAGAGAGGTAGGAGGAGTGAGAGGAAGAGAGAGGAGGAAGAGAAGAAGGGAAGAGAGGAGGGACAGGGAGTAGGAAGAGAGAGGGAAGAGAGAAGAGGAGGAGAGGAGGAAGAGAGAGGAGGATAGAGAGGAGGAGAGAGAGGAGGAAGAGAGAGGATGAAGAGAGAGGAGAAGAGTGAGGAGGAAGAGAGAGGAAGAGGAGACAGGAGGAATAGAGAGGAGAAACGAGAGAGTAGGAAGAGAGAGAAGGAGGAGACAGGAGGAAAGAGAGGAGTAAGAGAAAGGAGGAAGAGAGAGGAGGAGGAGAGAGGAAAAGAAGAGAGGAGGAAGAGAGAGCAGGAAGAGAGAGGAATGGGAGAGAGGAGGAAAAAGAGGAGGAAGAGAGAGGAGAAAGAGAGAGGAGGAAGAGAGAGGAGGAAGAGAGCGGAGGAAGAGAGAGGAGGAAGAGAGAGAGTAGGAGGAGTGAGGAGCAAGAGAGAGGAGGAAGAGAGAGAAGGAAGAGAGAGGAGGAACATGGAGGTGGAAGAGAGAGGAAGAGGAGAAATGAGGAAGAGAGAGGAAAAGGAGAGAGAAGGAATAGAGAGGAGGAAGAGAGAGGAGGGAGAGAGGAGGAAGAGAGAGGAGGAAGAGAGAGGAAGAGGAGAGAGGAGGAAAGAGAGGAGGAAGAGAGAGGAAGAGAAGAGAGGTGGAAGAGAGAGGAGGAAGAGAGAGGAAGAGGAGAAAGGAGGAAGAGAGAGGAGGAACAGAGAGGAGGAAGAGAGAGGAAGAGGAGAGTGGAGGAGGAGAGAGGAGGAAGAGAGAGGAAGAGGAGAGAGGAGGAAGAGAGAGGAGGAAGAGAGAGGAAGAGAGAAAGGAGGAAGAGAGAGGAAAAGGAGACAGGAGGAATACAGAGGAGAACGAGAGAGGAGGAAGAGAGAGAAGGAGGAGACAGGAGGAAAAGAGAGGAGTAAGAGAAAGGAGGAAGAGAGAGGAGGAGAGAGAGGAAAGAAGAGAGAAGGAGGAGAGAGCAGGAAGAGAGAGGAATGGGAGAGAGGAGGAAAAAGAGGAGGAGAGAGAGGAGAAAAAGAGAGGAGGAAGAGAGAGGAGGAAGAGAGCGGAGGAAGAGAGAGGAGGAAGAGAGAGAGTAGGAGAGTGAGGAGAAAGAGAGAGGAGGAAGAGAGAGAAGGAAGAGAGAGGAGGAACTGGAGGTGGAAGAGAGAGGAAGAGGAGAAATGAGGAAGAGAGAGGAAAAGGAGAGAGAAGGAAAGAGAGGAGGAAGAGAGAGGAGGGGAGAGAGGAGGAAGAGAGAGGAGGTAAGAGAGAGGAACGAGGAGAGAGGAGGAAAAGAGAGGAGCGAAAGAGAGAGGAAGAGAAGAGAGAGGAAGAGAGAGGAGGAGAGAGAGGAAGAGGAGAAAGAGAGGGAAGAGAGAGGAAGGAGAGAGGAGGAATACAGAGAGGAGAAAGAGAGATGGAGAAGAGAGAGAGGACGGAGAGAGGAGGAAAAGAGAGGAGTAAGAGAAAGGAGGAAGAGAGAGGAGGAAGAGAGAGGTAGAAAAGTGAGGAGAACAGAGAGGAAGAGGAGAGAGGAGGAAGAGAGAGAGGAGGAAAAGAGAGGAGTAAGAGAAAGGAGGAAGAGAGAGGAGGAAGAGAGAGGTAGAAAAGTGAGGAGTAACAGAGAGGAAGAGGAGAGAGGAGGAAGAGAGAGGAGGAAGAGAGAGAAAGGAGAGAGGAGGAGGGGAGAGGAGGAAGAGAGAGGAGGAAGAGAGAGGAGGAATAGAGAGGAGGAAGAGAGAGGAAAAAGAGAGGAGGAAAAGAGAGCAGAAAGAGAGAGGAGGAAGAGAGAGGAGGAAGAGTGAGGAAGAGGAGAGAGGAGGAGGAGAGAGGAGGAAGAGTGAGGAAGAGGAGAGAGGAGGAAGAGAGAGGAGGAAGAGAGAGAAAAAGTATAGAGGAGTAAGAGAGAGGAGGAAGAGAGAGGAGGAAGAGAGAGGAGGAAGAGAGAGGAGGAGGAGAGAAGAGGAAGAGAGAGGAGGAAGAGAGAGGAAGAGGAGAGAGGAGGAAGAGAGAGGAGGAAGAGAGAGGAGGAAGAGAGAGGAGGACGAAAGAGGAGGACGAGAAAAGAGGAAGAATGAGGAGGAAGATAGAGAAAGAGGAGAAAGGAGGAAGAGAGAGGAAAAGGAGAGAGGAGGAATACAGAGGAGAAAGAGAGATGAGGAATACAGAGAAGGAGGAGAGAGGAGGAAAAGAGAGGAGTAAGAGAAAGGAGGAAGAGAGAGGAGGAAGAGAGAGAGTAGGAGGAGTGAGGAGGAAGAGGAGGAGGAAGAGAGAGGAAAAATAGGAGGAAAAGAAAGGAGGAAGAGAGAGGAGGAAGAGAGAGGAGGAAGAGAGAGGAGGAAGAGAGAGAGTAGGAGGAGTGAGGAGGAAGAGAGAGGAGGAAGAGAAAGAAGGAAGAGAGAGGAGGGACAGGGAGTAGGAAGAGAGAGGAGGAAGAGAGAAAGAGGAGAGAGGAGGAAGAGAGAGGAGGAATAGAGAGGAGGAAGAGAGAGGAGGAAGAGAGAGGAGGAGAGAGAGGAGGAAGAGAGAGGAGGAAGAGAGAGGAAGAGGAGACAGGAGGAATACAGAGGAGAACGAGAGAGTAGGAAGAGAGAGAAGGAGGAGACAGGAGGAAAAGAGAGGAGTAAGAGAAAGGAGGAAGAGAGAGGAGGAGGAGAGAGGAAAAGAAGAGAGGAGGAAGAGAGAGCAGGAAGAGAGAGGAATGGGAGAGAGGAGGAAAAAAGAGGAGGAAGAGAGAGGAGAAAGAGAGAGGAGGAAGAGAGAGGAGGAAGAGAGCGGAGGAAGAGAGAGGAGGAAGAGAGAGAGTAGGAGGAGTGAGGAGCAAGAGAGAGGAGGAAGAGAGAGAAGGAAGAGAGAGGAGGAACATGGAGGTGGAGGTGAGAGGAAGAGGAGAATTGAGGAAGAGAGAGGAAGAGGAGAGAGGATGAAGAGAGAGGAGGAAGAGAGAGGAAGGGGGAGAGAGGAGGAAGAGAGAGGAGGAAGAGAGAGGAAGAGGAGAGAGGAGGAAAAGAGAGGAGGAAGAGAGAGGAAGAGAAGAGAGGTGGAAGAGAGAGGAGGAAGAGAGAGGAAGAGGAGAAAGGAGGAAGAGAGAGGCAAAGGAGAGAGGAGGAATACAGAGGAGAAAGAGAGATGAGGAAGAGAGAGATGGAGGAGAGAGGAGGATAAGAGAGGAGTAAGAGAAAGGAGGAAGAGAGAGGAGGAAGACAGAGGAAAAAAAGAGAGGAGGAGGAGAGAGCAGGAAGAGAGGGGAATGGGAGAGAGGAGGAAAAGAGAGGAGGAAGAGAGAGGAGGAAGAGAGAGGAGGAAGAGAGAGGAGGAAGAGAGAGAGTAGGAGGAGAGAGGTGGAAGAGAGAGGAGGAAGAGAGAGGAGGAAGAGTGAGGAAGAGGATAGAGGAGGAAGAGAGAGGAGGAAGAGAGAGGAAAATTAGAGAGGAGGAAAAGAGAGCAGAAACAGAGAGAGGAGGAAGAGAGAGGAGGAAGAGAGAGGAGGAAGAGTCAGGAGGAAGAGAGAGAAGGAGGAGAGAGGAGGAAGAGAGAGGAGGAAGACAGAGGAAGAAGAGAGAGGAAAAAGAGAAGGAAAAGAGAGGAGTAAGAGAGAGGAGGAAGAGAGAGGAGGAAGAGAGAGAGTAGGAGGAGTGAGGAGGAAGAGGAGGAGGAAGAGAGAGGAAAAATAGGAGGAAAAGAGAGGAGGAAGAGAGAGGAGGAAGAGAGAGGAGGAAGAGAGAGGAGGAAGAGAGAGAGTAGGAGGAGTGAGGAGGAAGAGAGAGGAGGAAGAGAAAGAAGGAAGAGAGAGGAGGGACAGGGAGTAGGAAGAGAGAGGAGGAAGAGAGAAAGAGGAGAGAGGAGGAAGAGAGAGGAGGAATAGAGAGGAGGAAGAGAGAGGAGGAAGAGAGAGGATGAAGAGAGAGGAGGAAGAGAGAGGAGGAAGAGAGAGGAAGAGGAGACAGGAGGAATACAGAGGAGAACGAGAGAGTAGGAAGAGAGAGAAGGAGGAGACAGGAGGAAAAGAGAGGAGTAAGAGAAAGGAGGAAGAGAGAGGAGGAGGAGAGAGGAAAAGAAGAGAGGAGGAAGAGAGAGCAGGAAGAGAGAGGAATGGGGAGAGAGGAGGAAAAAAGAGGAGGAAGAGAGAGGAGAAAGAGAGAGGAGGAAGAGAGAGGAGGAAGAGAGCGGAGAAAGAGAGAGGAGGAAGAGAGAGAGTAGGAGGAGTGAGGAGCAAGAGAGAGGAGGAAGAGAGAGAAGGAAGAGAGAGGAGGAACATGGAGGTGGAGGTGAGAGGAAGAGGAGAATTGAGGAAGAGAGAGGAAGAGGAGAGAGGATGAAGAGAGAGGAGGAAGAGAGAGGAAGGGGAGAGAGGAGGAAGAGAGAGGAGGAAGAGAGAGGAAGAGGAGAGAGGAGGAAAAGAGAGGAGGAAGAGAGAGGAAGAGAAGAGAGGTGGAAGAGAGAGGAGGAAGAGAGAGGAAGAGGAGAAAGGAGGAAGAGAGAGGCAAAGGAGAGAGGAGGAATACAGAGGAGAAAGAGAGATGAGGAAGAGAGAGATGGAGGAGAGAGGAGGATAAGAGAGGAGTAAGAGAAAGGAGGAAGAGAGAGGAGGAAGACAGAGGAAAAAAAGAGAGGAGGAGGAGAGAGCAGGAAGAGAGGGGAATGGGAGAGAGGAGGAAAAGAGAGGAGGAAGAGAGAGGAGGAAGAGAGAGGAGGAAGAGAGAGGAGGAAGAGAGAGGAGGAAGAGAGAGAGTAGGAGGAGAGAGGTGGAAGAGAGAGGAGGAAGAGAGAGGAGGAAGAGTGAGGAAGAGGATAGAGGAGGAAGAGAGAGGAGGAAGAGAGAGGAAAATTAGAGAGGAGGAAAAGAGAGCAGAAACAGAGAGAGGAGGAAGAGAGAGGAGGAAGAGAGAGGAGGAAGAGTCAGGAGGAAGAGAGAGAAGGAGGAGAGAGGAGGAAGAGAGAGGAGGAAGACAGAGGAAGAAGAGAGAGGAAAAAGAGAAGGAAAAGAGAGGAGGAAGAGAGAGGAGGAAGAGAGAGGAGGAAAAGGGAGGAGTAACAGAGAGGAAGAGGAGAGAGGAGTAAGGGAGAGAAAGAGGAGAGAGGAGGAGGGGAGAGGAGGAAAATAGAGCAGAAAGAGAGAGGAGGAAGAGAGAGGAGGAAGAGAGAGGAAGAGGAGAGAGGAGGAAGAGAGAGGAGGAGGAGGAGAGAGGAGGAAGAGAGAGGAGGAAGAGAGAGGAAGAGGAGAGAGGAGGAAGAGAGAGGAGGAAGAGAGAGGAAGAGGAGAGAGGAGGAAGAGAGAGGAGGAAGAGAGAGGAGGAAGAGAGAGGAGGACGAAAGAGGAGGACGAGAAAAGAGGAAGAATGAGGAGGAAGATAGAGAAAGAGGAGAAAGGAGGAAGAGAGAGGAAAAGGAGAGAGGAGGAATACAGAGGAGAAAGAGAGATGAGGAATACAGAGAAGGAGGAGAGAGGAGGAAAAGAGAGGAGTAAGAGAAAGGAGGAAGAGAGAGGAGGAAGAGAGAGAGTAGGAGGAGTGAGGAGGAAGAGGAGGAGGAAGAGAGAGGAAAAATAGGAGGAAAAGAGAGGAGGAAGAGAGAGGAGGAAGAGAGAGGAGGAAGAGAGAGGAGGAAGAGAGAGAGTAGGAGGAGTGAGGAGGAAGAGAGAGGAGGAAGAGAAAGAAGGAAGAGAGAGGAGGGACAGGGAGTAGGAAGAGAGAGGAGGAAGAGAGAAAGAGGAGATAGGAGGAAGAGAGAGGAGGAATAGAGAGGAGGAAGAGAGAGGAGGAAGAGAGAGGATGAAGAGAGAGGAGGAAGAGAGAGGAGGAAGAGAGAGGAAGAGGAGACAGGAGGAATACAGAGGAGAACGAGAGAGTAGGAAGAGAGAGAAGGAGGAGACAGGAGGAAAAGAGAGGAGTAAGAGAAAGGAGGAAGAGAGAGGAGGAGGAGAGAGGTAAAGAAGAGAGGAGGAAGAGAGAGCAGGAAGAGAGAGGAATGGGAGAGAGGAGGAAAAAAGAGGAGGAAGAGAGAGGAGAAAGAGAGAGGAGGAAGAGAGAGGAGGAAGAGAGCGGAGGAAGAGAGAGGAGGAAGAGAGAGAGTAGGAGGAGTGAGGAGAAAGAGAGAGGAGGAAGAGAGAGAAGGAAGAGAGAGGAGGAACATGGAGGTGGAAGAGAGAGGAAGAGGAGAAATGAGGAAGAGAGAGGAAAAGGAGAGAGAAGGAATAGAGAGGAGGAAGAGAGAGGAAGGGGAGAGAGGAGGAAGAGAGAGGAGGAAGAGAGAGGAAGAGGAGAGAGGAGGAAAAGAGAGGAGGAAGAGAGAGGAAGAGAAGAGAGGTGGAAGAGAGAGGAGGAAGAGAGAGGAAGAGGAGAAAGGAGGAAGAGAGAGGATAAGGAGAGAGGAGGAATACAGAGGAGAAAGAGAGATGAGTAAGAGAGAGATGGAGGAGAGAGGAGGAAAAGAGAGGAGTAAGAGAAAGGAGGAAGAGAGAGGAGGAAGAGAGAGGTAGAAAAGTGAGGAGTAACAGAGAGGAAGAGGAGAGAGGAGGAAGAGAGAGGAGGAAGAGAGAGAAAGGAGAGAGGAGGAGGGGAGAGGAGGAAGAGAGAGGAGGAAGAGAGAGGAGGAAGAGAGAGGAGGAAGAGAGAGGAGGAAGAGAGAGGAAGAGGATAGAGGAGGAATAGAGAGGAGGAAGAGAGAGGAAAAAGAGAGGAGGAAAAGAGAGCAGAAAGAGAGAGGAGGAAGAGAGAGGAGGAAGAGTGAGGAAGAGGAGAGAGGAGGAGGAGAGAGGAGGAAGAGTGAGGAAGAGGAGAGAGGAGGAAGAGAGAGGAGGAAGAGAGAGAAAAAGTATAGAGGAGTAAGAGAGAGGAGGAAGAGAGAGGAGGAAGAGAGAGGAGGAAGAGAGAGGAGGAGGAGAGAAGAGGAAGAGAGAGGAGGAAGAGAGAGGAAGAGGAGAGAGGAGGAAGAGAGAGCAGGAAGAGAGAGGAGGAAGAGAGAGGAGGACGAAAGAGGAGGACGAGAAAAGAGGAAGAATGAGGAGGAAGATAGAGAAAGAGGAGAAAGGAGGAAGAGAGAGGAAAAGGAGAGAGGAGGAATACAGAGGAGAAAGAGAGATGAGGAATACAGAGAAGGAGGAGAGAGGAGGAAAAGAGAGGAGTAAGAGAAAGGAGGAAGAGAGAGGAGGAAGAGAGAGAGTAGGAGGAGTGAGGAGGAAGAGGAGGAGGAAGAGAGAGGAAAAATAGGAGGAAAAGAAAGGAGGAAGAGAGAGGAGGAAGAGAGAGGAGGAAGAGAGAGGAGGAAGAGAGAGAGTAGGAGGAGTGAGGAGGAAGAGAGAGGAGGAAGAGAAAGAAGGAAGAGAGAGGAGGGACAGGGAGTAGGAAGAGAGAGGAGGAAGAGAGAAAGAGGAGAGAGGAGGAAGAGAGAGGAGGAATAGAGAGGAGGAAGAGAGAGGAGGAAGAGAGAGGAGGAAGAGAGAG
Organism: Strix uralensis; assembly: GCF_047716275.1. NCBI lineage: Eukaryota > Metazoa > Chordata > Aves > Strigiformes > Strigidae > Strix > Strix uralensis. The sequence continues at coordinate 19,073 of NW_027437101.1, forward strand.
GAGGAAGAGAGAGGAAGAGGAGACAGGAGGAATACAGAGGAGAACGAGAGAGTAGGAAGAGAGAGAAGGAGGAGACAGGAGGAAAAGAGAGGAGTAAGAGAAAGGAGGAAGAGAGAGGAGGAGGAGAGAGGAAAAGAAGAGAGGAGGAAGAGAGAGCAGGAAGAGAGAGGAATGGGAGAGAGGAGGAAAAAAGAGGAGGAAGAGAGAGGAGAAAGAGAGAGGAGGAAGAGAGAGGAGGAAGAGAGCGGAGGAAGAGAGAGGAGGAAGAGAGAGAGTAGGAGGAGTGAGGAGCAAGAGAGAGGAGGAAGAGAGAGAAGGAAGAGAGAGGAGGAACATGGAGGTGGAGGTGAGAGGAAGAGGAGAATTGAGGAAGAGAGAGGAAGAGGAGAGAGGATGAAGAGAGAGGAGGAAGAGAGAGGAAGGGGAGAGAGGAGGAAGAGAGAGGAGGAAGAGAGAGGAAGAGGAGAGAGGAGGAAAAGAGAGGAGGAAGAGAGAGGAAGAGAAGAGAGGTGGAAGAGAGAGGAGGAAGAGAGAGGAAGAGGAGAAAGGAGGAAGAGAGAGGCAAAGGAGAGAGGAGGAATACAGAGGAGAAAGAGAGATGAGGAAGAGAGAGATGGAGGAGAGAGGAGGATAAGAGAGGAGTAAGAGAAAGGAGGAAGAGAGAGGAGGAAGACAGAGGAAAAAAAGAGAGGAGGAGGAGAGAGCAGGAAGAGAGGGGAATGGGAGAGAGGAGGAAAAGAGAGGAGGAAGAGAGAGGAGGAAGAGAGAGGAGGAAGAGAGAGGAGGAAGAGAGAGGAGGAAGAGAGAGAGTAGGAGGAGAGAGGTGGAAGAGAGAGGAGGAAGAGAGAGGAGGAAGAGTGAGGAAGAGGATAGAGGAGGAAGAGAGAGGAGGAAGAGAGAGGAAAATTAGAGAGGAGGAAAAGAGAGCAGAAACAGAGAGAGGAGGAAGAGAGAGGAGGAAGAGAGAGGAGGAAGAGTCAGGAGGAAGAGAGAGAAGGAGGAGAGAGGAGGAAGAGAGAGGAGGAAGACAGAGGAAGAAGAGAGAGGAAAAAGAGAAGGAAAAGAGAGGAGGAAGAGAGAGGAGGAAGAGAGAGGAGGAAAAGGGAGGAGTAACAGAGAGGAAGAGGAGAGAGGAGGAAGGGAGAGAAAGAGGAGAGAGGAGGAGGGGAGAGGAGGAAAATAGAGCAGAAAGAGAGAGGAGGAAGAGAGAGGAGGAAGAGAGAGGAAGAGGAGAGAGGAGGAAGAGAGAGGAGGAGGAGAGAGGAGGAAGAGAGAGGAGGAAGAGAGAGGAAGAGGAGAGAGGAGGAAGAGAGAGGAGGAAGAGAGAGGAAGAGGAGAGAGGAGGAAGAGAGAGGAGGAAGAGAGAGGAGGAAGAGAGAGGAGGACGAAAGAGGAGGACGAGAAAAGAGGAAGAATGAGGAGGAAGATAGAGAAAGAGGAGAAAGGAGGAAGAGAGAGGAAAAGGAGAGAGGAGGAATACAGAGGAGAAAGAGAGATGAGGAATACAGAGAAGGAGGAGAGAGGAGGAAAAGAGAGGAGTAAGAGAAAGGAGGAAGAGAGAGGAGGAAGAGAGAGAGTAGGAGGAGTGAGGAGGAAGAGGAGGAGGAAGAGAGAGGAAAAATAGGAGGAAAAGAGAGGAGGAAGAGAGAGGAGGAAGAGAGAGGAGGAAGAGAGAGGAGGAAGAGAGAGAGTAGGAGGAGTGAGGAGGAAGAGAGAGGAGGAAGAGAAAGAAGGAAGAGAGAGGAGGGACAGGGAGTAGGAAGAGAGAGGAGGAAGAGAGAAAGAGGAGATAGGAGGAAGAGAGAGGAGGAATAGAGAGGAGGAAGAGAGAGGAGGAAGAGAGAGGATGAAGAGAGAGGAGGAAGAGAGAGGAGGAAGAGAGAGGAAGAGGAGACAGGAGGAATACAGAGGAGAACGAGAGAGTAGGAAGAGAGAGAAGGAGGAGACAGGAGGAAAAGAGAGGAGTAAGAGAAAGGAGGAAGAGAGAGGAGGAGGAGAGAGGAAAAGAAGAGAGGAGGAAGAGAGAGCAGGAAGAGAGAGGAATGGGAGAGAGGAGGAAAAAAGAGGAGGAAGAGAGAGGAGAAAGAGAGAGGAGGAAGAGAGAGGAGGAAGAGAGCGGAGGAAGAGAGAGGAGGAAGAGAGAGAGTAGGAGGAGTGAGGAGCAAGAGAGAGGAGGAAGAGAGAGAAGGAAGAGAGAGGAGGAACATGGAGGTGGAGGTGAGAGGAAGAGGAGAATTGAGGAAGAGAGAGGAAGAGGAGAGAGGATGAAGAGAGAGGAGGAAGAGAGAGGAAGGGGAGAGAGGAGGAAGAGAGAGGAGGAAGAGAGAGGAAGAGGAGAGAGGAGGAAAAGAGAGGAGGAAGAGAGAGGAAGAGAAGAGAGGTGGAAGAGAGAGGAGGAAGAGAGAGGAAGAGGAGAAAGGAGGAAGAGAGAGGCAAAGGAGAGAGGAGGAATACAGAGGAGAAAGAGAGATGAGGAAGAGAGAGATGGAGGAGAGAGGAGGATAAGAGAGGAGTAAGAGAAAGGAGGAAGAAAGAGGAGGAAGACAGAGGAAAAAAGAGAGGAGGAGGAGAGAGCAGGAAGAGAGGGGAATGGGAGAGAGGAGGAAAGAGAGGAGGAAGAGAGAGGAGGAAGAGAGAGGAGGAAGAGAGAGGAGGAAGAGAGAGGAGAAAGAGAGAGAGTAGGAGGAGAGAGGTGGAAGAGAGAGGAGGAAGAGAGAGGAGGAAGAGTGAGGAAGAGGATAGAGGAGGAAGAGAGAGGAGGAAGAGAGCGGAGGAAGAGAGAGGAGGAAGAGAGAGAGTAGGAGGAGTGAGGAGCAAGAGAGAGGAGGAAGAGAGAGAAGGAAGAGAGAGGAGGAACATGGAGGTGGAGGTGAGAGGAAGAGGAGAATTGAGGAAGAGAGAGGAAGAGGAGAGAGGATGAAGAGAGAGGAGGAAGAGAGAGGAAGGGGAGAGAGGAGGAAGAGAGAGGAGGAAGAGAGAGGAAGAGGAGAGAGGAGGAAAAGAGAGGAGGAAGAGAGAGGAAGAGAAGAGAGGTGGAATAGAGAGGAGGAAGAGAGAGGAAGAGGAGAAAGGAGGAAGAGAGAGGCAAAGGAGAGAGGAGGAATACAGAGGAGAAAGAGAGATGAGGAAGAGAGAGATGGAGGAGAGAGGAGGATAAGAGAGGAGTAAGAGAAAGGAGGAAGAGAGAGGAGGAAGACAGAGGAAAAAAAGAGAGGAGGAGGAGAGAGCAGGAAGAGAGGGGAATGGGAGAGAGGAGGAAAGAGAGGAGGAAGAGAGAGGAGGAAGAGAGAGGAGGAAGAGAGAGGAGGAAGAGAGAGGAGGAAGAGAGAGAGTAGGAGGAGAGAGGTGGAAGAGAGAGGAGGAAGAGAGAGGAGGAAGAGTGAGGAAGAGGATAGAGGAGAAGAGAGAGGAGGAAGAGAGAGGAAAATTAGAGAGGAGGAAAAGAGAGCAGAAACAGAGAGAGGAGGAAGAGAGAGGAGGAAGAGAGAGGAGGAAGAGTCAGGAGGAAGAGAGAGAAGGAGGAGAGAGGAGGAAGAGAGAGGAGGAAGAGAGAGGAGGAAAAGGGAGGAGTAACAGAGAGGAAGAGGAGAGAGGAGGAAGGGAGAGAAAGAGGAGAGAGGAGGAGGGGAGAGGAGGAAAATAGAGCAGAAAGAGAGAGGAGGAAGAGAGAGGAGGAAGAGAGAGGAAGAGGAGAGAGGAGGAGGAGAAAGGAGGAAGAGAGCGGAGGAAGACAGAGGAAGAGGAGAAAGGAGGAGGAGAGAGGAGGAAGAGAGAGGAAGAGGAGAGAGGAGGAAGAGAGAGGAGGAAGAGAGAGGAAAAGTAGAGAGGAGGAAAACAGAGGAGAAAGAGAGAGGAGGAAGAGAGAGGAGGAAGAGAGAGGAGGAAGAGAGAGGAGGAGGAGAGAGCAGGAAGAGAGAGCAGGAAGAGAGAGGAAGAGGAGAGAGGAGGAAGAGAGAGGAGGAAGAGGGAGGAAGAGGAGAGAGGAGGAAGAGAGAGGAGGAAGAGAGAGGAAGAGAAGAGAGGTGGAAGAGAGAGGAGGAAGAGAGAGGAAGAGGAGAGAGGAGGAATACAGAGGACAAAGAGAGATGAGGAAGGGAGAGAAGAAGGAGAGAGGAGGAAAAGAGAGGAGTAAGAGAAAGGAGGAAGAGAGAGGAGGAAGACAGAGGAAAAGAAGAGAGGAGGATAAGAGAGCAGGAAGAGAGAGGAATGGGAGAGAGGAGGAAAAAAGAGGAGGAAGAGAGAGGAGGAAGAGAGAGGAGGAAGAGAGAGGAGGAAGAGAGAGGAGAAAAGGGAGGAGTAACAGAGAGGAAGAGGAGAGAGGAGGAGGAGAGAGGAGGAAGAATGAGGAAGAGGAGAGAGGAGGAAGAGAGAGGAGGAAGAGAGAGAGTAGGAGGAGAGAGGTGGAAGAGAGAGGAGGAAGAGAGAGGAGGAAGAGTGAGGAAGAGGATAGAGGAGGAAGAGAGAGGAGGAAGAGAGAGGAAAAGTAGAGAGGAGGAAAAGAGAGCAGAAAGAGAGAGGAGGAAGAGAGAGGAGGAAGAGAGAGGAGGAAGAGAGAGGAGGAAGACAGAGGAGGAGGAGAGAGCAGGAAGAGAGAGCAGGAAGAGAGAGGAAGAGGAGAGAGGAGGAAGAGAGAGGAGGAAGACAGAGGAGGAAGACAGAGGAGGAGGAGAGAGGAGAAGAGAGAGCAGGAAGAGAGAGGAGAGGAGAGAGGAGGAAGAGAGAGGAGGAAGAGAGAGGAAGAGGAGAGAGGAGGAAGAGAGAGGAGGAAGAGAGAGGAAGAGAAGAGAGGTGGAAGAGAGAGGAGGAAGAGAGAGGAAGAGGAGAGGAGGAATACAGAGGACAAAGAGAGATGAGGAAGGGAGCGAAGAAGGAGAGAGGAGGAAAAGAGAGGAGTAAGAGAAAGGGGGAAGAGAGAGGAGGAAGACAGAGGAAAAGAAGAGAGGAGGAGGAGAGAGCAAGGAAGAGAGAGGAATGGGAGAGAGGAGGAAAAAAGAGGAGGAAGAGAGAGGAGAAAGAGAGAGTAGGAAGAGAGAGGAGGAAGAGAGAGGAGGAAGAGTGAGGAGGAAGAGAGAGAGTAGGAGGAGTGAGGAGGAAGAGAGAGGAGGAAGAGAGAGAAGGAAGAGAGAGGAGGAACATGGAGGTGGAAGAGAGAGGAAGAGGAGAAATGAGGAAGAGAGAGGAAATGGAGAGAGAAGGAAGAGAGAGGAAGAGGAGAGAGGAGGAAAAGAGAGGAGGAAGAGAGAGGAAGAGAAGAGTGGTGCAAGAGAGAGGAGGAAGAGAGAGGAAGAGGAGAAATGAGGAAGAGAGAGGAAAAGGAGAGAGGAGGAATACAGAGGAGAAAGAGAGATGAGGAAGAGAGAGATGGAGGAGAGAGGAGGAAAAGAGAGGAGTAAGAGAAAGGAGGAAGAGAGAGGAGGAAGACAGAGGAAAAAAAGAGAGGAGGAGGAGAGAACAGGAAGAGTGGGGAATGGGAGAGAGGAGGAAAAGAGAGGAGGAAGAGAGAGGAGTAAGAGAGAGGAGTAAGAGAGAGGAGGAAGAGAGAGGAGGAAGAGAGAGGAGGAAGAGAGAGAGTAGGAGGAGAGAGGTGGAAGAGAGAGGAGGAAGAGAGAGGAGGAAGAGTGAGGAAGAGGATAGAGGAGAAAGAGAGAGGAGGAAGAGAGGGGAGGAAGAGAGTGGAGGAAGAGAGGGGAAGAAGAGAGAGGAAGAAGAGAGAGGAGGAAAAGGGAGGAGTAAGAGAGAGGAAGAGGAGAGAGGAGGAAGAGAGAGAAAGAGGAGAGAGGAATAGGGTAGAGGAGGAAAATAGAGCAGAAAGAGAGAGGAGGAAGAGAGAGGAGGAAGAGAGAGGAAGAGGAGAGAGGAGGAGGAGAGAGGGGAAGAATGAGGAAGAGGAGAGAGGAGGAAGAGAGAGGAGGAAGAGAGAGGAGGAAGAGAGAGGAAGGGGAGAGAGGAGGAGGAGAGAGCAGGAAGAGAGAGGAAGAGGAGAGAGGAGAAGAGAGAGGAGGAAGAGAGAGGAAAAGTAGAGAGGAGGAAAACAGAGGAGAAAGAGAGAGGAGGAAGAGAGAGGAGGAGAGAGAGGAGGAAGAGAGAGGAGGAGGAGAGAGGAGGAAGAGAGAGCAGGAAGAGAGAGGAAGAGGAGAGAGGAGGAAGAGAGAGGAGGAAGAGAGATGTAGAGGAGAGAGGAGAAAGAGAGAGGAGGAAGAGAGAGGAGGAGAAGAGAGGTGGAAGAGAGAGGAGGAAGATAGATGAAGAGGAGAGAGGAGGAGGAGAGAGCAAGAAGATAGAGGAATGGGACAGAGGAGGAAAAGACAGGAGGAAGAGAGAGGAGGAGGAGAGAGGAGGAAGAGAGAGGAGGACGAGAGAGGAGGAAGAGAGAGGAGGAAGAGAGAGGAGGAAGAGAGAGGAAGAAAAGAGAGGAGGAGGAGAGAGGAGAAGAGAGCGGAGGAAGACAGAGGAAGAGGAGAGAGTAGAAAGAGAAAGGAGGAAGAGAGAGGAGGAGGAGAGAGGAGGAAAAGAGAGGAGGAAGAGAGAGGAGGAAGAGAGAGGAGGAAGAGAGAGGAAGAAGAGAGAGGGGGAGAGAGGAGGAAGAGAGAGGAAGAGGTGAGAGGAGGAAGAGAGAGGAGGAAGAGAGAGGAAAAGTAGAGAGGAGGAAAAGAGAGGAGAAAGAGAGAGGACGAAGAGAGTGGAGAAGAGAGAGGAGGAAGAGAGAGGAAGAAGAGAGAGGAGGAGAGAGGAGGAAGAGAGAGGAGGAGGAAAGAGGAGAAGAGAGAGGAGGAAGAGAGAGCAAGAGGAGAAAGGAGGAAGACAGAGGAAAAGGAGAGAGGAGGAATACAGAGGAGAAAGAGATAGGAGGAAGAGAGAGAAGGAGGAGAGAGGAGGAAAAGAGAGGAGTAAGAGAAAGGAGGAAGAGAGAGGAGGAGGAGAGAGGAAAGAAGAGAGGAGGAGGAGGAGAGCAGAAGAGAGAGGAATGGGAGAGAGGAGGAAAAGGGAGGAGGAAGAGAGAGGAGAAAGAGAGAGGAGGAAGAGAGAGGAGGAAGAGAGAGAGGAAGAGAGAGGAGGAAGAGAGAGAGTAGGAGGAGTGAGGAGGAAGAGAGAGGAGGAAGAGAGAGAAGGAAGAGAGAGGAGGGACAGGGAGGAGGAAGAGAGAGGAAGAGGTGAAATGAGAAGAGAGAGGAAAAGGAGAGAGAAGGAAGAGAGAGGAGGAAGAGAGAGGAGGAAGAGAGAGGAGAAGAGAGAGGAAAATTAGAGAGGAGGAAAAGAGAGCATAAGAGAGAGAGGAAGAGAGAGTAGGAAGAGAGAGGAGGAAGAGAGAGTAGGAAGAGAGATGAAGAGGAGAGAGTAGGAGGAGAGAGGAGGAAGAGAGAGAAAAAGTAGACAGAGGAAAGAGAGGAGAAAGAGAGAGGAGGAAGAGAGAGGAGGAAGAGAGGAGGAAGAGAAACGAGGAGAGAGAGGAGGAGAGAGAGAAAGGAGGAGAGAGGATGAAGAGAGAGGAGGAAGACAGAGGAGAAGAGAGAGGAAAAGAGGAGGAAAAGAGAGGAGGAAAAGAAAAGGAGGAAGAGGAGGAGGAAAAGGGAGGAGTAAGAGAGAGGAAGAGGAAGAGAGGAGGAGAGAGAGAAAGAGGAGAGAGGAGGAAGAGAGAGGAGGAAGGAGAGAGGAAAAGTAGAGAGGAGGAAAAGAGAGGAGGAAGAGGAGAGGAGGAAGAGATAGGAGGATGAGAGAGGAGGAAGAGAGAGGAGGAAGAGAGAGGAGGAGGAGAGAGGAGGAGGGGAGAGAGCAGGAAGAGAGAGGAAGAGGAGAGAGGAGGAAGAGAGAGGAGGAAGAGAAAGGAAGAGGATAGAGGAGGAAGAGAGAGGAGGAAGAGAGAGGAGGAAGAGAGAGGAAGAGGAGAGAGGATGAAGAGAGAGGAGGAGAGAGAGGAAGAGGAGAAAGGAAGAATACAGAGGACAAAGAGAGATGAGGAAGGGAGAGGAAGAGGAGATAGGATGAAGAGAAAGGAGGAAGAGAGAGGAAGAGGAGAGAGGAGGAAGAGAGAGAAGGAAGAGAGAGGAGGACAGGGAGAGGAAGAGAGAGGAAGAGGAGAAATGAGGAAGAGAGAGGAAAGGAGAGAGAAGGAAGAGAGAGGAGGAAGAGAGAGGAAGAGGAGAGAGGAGGAAGAGAGAGGAGGAAGAGAGAGGAGGAGGAGAGAGGAGGAGGGGAGAGAGCAGGAAGAGAGGAAGAGGGAGAGGAGAGAGAGAGGAGAGAGAAAGGAAGAGGATGAGGAGGAAGAGAGAGAGGAGAGAGAGAGAGGAGAGAAGAGAGAGGAAGAGGAGAGAGGAGGAGAGAGAGAAGGAAGAGAGAGGAGGAACTGGGAGGAGGAAGAGAGAGGAAGAGGAGAGAATGAGGAGAGAGAGGAAGGAGAGAGGAGAGGAAGAGAGAGGAGAAGAGAGAGGAGAGAGAGAGGAGGAAGAGAGAGGAGGAAGAGAGAGGAGAGAGAGAGGAGAGAAGAGAGGTGAAGAGAGGAGGAAGAGAGAGAAGAGGAGAAAGGAGGAAGAGAGAGGAAAAGGAGAGAGGAGGAATCAGAGGAGAAGAGAGAGTGAGGAAGAGAGAGATGGAGGAGAGAGGAGGAAAGAGAGG
>NW_027437102.1:0-27514 GCF_047716275.1 Strix uralensis
GGGGCTCTGGGGGCGCCCCCACCCCCCCCCCTCCTCCTCCCCTCACTCTTATTCTCCGTTTGCATCCGCTCGTGGGTTTTTTGGATGTTGACCAGGTTGTGTTCGCTGCGGGACCGCTCCTCCTAAGGGGGGGGGGGGGGGGGAGAAAAACCGGCTAAAAACCGCGAAAACGGGACAAAAAAAAACCCCGCGGCCCCCCCGCGTTTACCTGCGTCTGTTTAATGAGCTGGTGCAGCTCCCCCAGCAGCTCCGCGATGCGGGAATCGGCGGAAACCAGCGCCATGGCGGAGGGAAAAGCGGCGACAGGGAAATGGCGGCGGCGCCCAAAATGGCGGCGGCTCCCTCAGGGGCTTGCCCGGCGCTTTGCCCGGTTCTTCTGCGCCCGCGCTGGCTTCACTTCCGGTCTTGCGCATGCGCGGAGGCGCTGCCCGGTTGCCCTGTCGGTGTGCACATGCGCAGGCCTCTCCGTGCCGGCTTCACTTCCAGTTCTGCGCATGCGCGGCCCTCCCTGCCCGCCTTTCACTCATTCCTAATTCCCGCCCCTTCTTCTTTTCTATTGGCCACGCTCCCTCACGCCTCCTTCCCATTGGTTACGCCCTCCCCGCCCTTCTTTCTCATTGGTCAACGCCTCACGGGGTCTTCCCGCCCCTTTCTCCGGCCAAGGGAGACGCCGGGCGCTGATGGAGCAGGTCGGAGGGTGCTGGGGGGGGGGCGGTGTGGGGCTGGGGGGGATCTATGGGGCAGGAGGGGGGAGATGTGGGGCGGGGGGTGTCACGTGTGGGGCGGGGTCACGTGAGGGTGCGGGGTCACATGACCTTTTCTCCCCCCGCACCAGCAGCGATGGCGGAGGAGGAGCCGCTGCTGCCGGGTGAGAGCCCCGGCCCCACATCGTGCCCCACATCTGCCCCATAACCGCCCTCGGACCCACATCGTGCCCCACACCCAGCCCCATAACCCCTCTCTGCCCCACATCCTGCCCCACAACCAGCTCTCGGACCCCCCTGTGCCCCCCAACTTGTCCTCAGCCCCACACCCGACCCCCAGCCCCACACCCAGCCCCACATCCTGCCCCATAACCAGTTCTCGTGCCCCCCAACCCCCCCAGCCCCACACCCAGCCCCATAACCTGCCCCATAACCCGCCCCCAGCCCCACAACCAGCTCTCAGCCCCCCCCTGTGCCCCCCAACTCATCCTCAGCCCCACAACTGACCCCCAGCCCCATAACCAGCCCCACAACTGGTCCTCGGCCCCCCCCCCTGTGCCCCCCAACTTGTCCCCAGCCCCATAACTGGCCCCCAGCCCCACATCCAGCCCCACAACCAGCTCTCGGACCCCTCTGTGCCCCCCAACTTGTTCTCAGCCCCACAACCTACCCGTGTCCCCACGACCTGCCCCACAACCCGGCCTCTGCCCCATAACCAGCCCCATAACCGATCATTGGGCCCCCCCCGTGCCCCCCAACTTGTCCCCAGCCCCATAACTGACCCCCAGCCCCACCCCCAGCCCCATAACCAGCCCCATAACTGCTCAGCTCCCCCCTGTGCCCCCCAACTTCTCCCCAGCCCCACATCCTGCCCCATAACCAGCCCCCAGCCCCATAACCAGCCCCACAACTGCTCCTCAGCCCCCCCTGTGCCCCCCAACTCGTCCCCAGCCCCACAACTGACCCCCAGCCCCACACCCAGCCCCATAACCAGCTCTCAGGCCCCCCCTGTGCCCCCCAACTCATCCCCAGCCCCACAACTGGTTCTCAGACCCCCATGTGCCCCCCAAGCTCTGCTCAGCCCCATAACCTGCCCCATAACCAGCCCCCAGCCCCCCCCCTGTGCCCCCCAACTCGTCCCCAGCCCCACAACTGACCCCCAGCCCCACATCCAGCCCCACAACCAGCTCTCAGGCCCCCCCTGTGCCCCCCAACCCCCCCCAGCCCCACACCTGCCCCATAACCAGCCCCCAGCCCCCCCCCCGTGCCCCCCAACTCATCCCCAGCCCCACAACTGCCCCCCAGCCCCACCCCCAGCCCCATAACTAACCCCCCCCCCTCCTCCCCTCCCCCCAGCCCCGCCCCCCCCGGAGCCGCCCAACGCCCCCTGGAGGAACGGCGCCGCCTTCTGGTGAGGCCCCTCCCCCCATCCCCTCGCCCCACCCCCTCCCCCACCTCCCGCCCCACTGATCGCCCCTCCCCCACCCCCCCGCAAAGGATTCTGGGACTCTGCAACAACCTCCCCTACGTGCTGATGCTCAGCGCCGCCCGCGACCTCCTCGACCCCCGCCCGGGGGCGCCGGTGGGTCCCGCCCCTCCCCCACCCCCACGGCTGCCCCTCCCCCACCCTCCACGGCCACCCCTCCCCCCATTTTTTGCCCCTCCCCCTTTTTGTTGGCCCCTCCCCCATCTTTTAGCCCCTCCCCCCACGTTCTTACCCCACCCCCAGTGCCCCTCCCCCCACTTATTTGCCCCTCCCCCCCAAGGCCGCCCCTCCCCCCTATTATTTTGCCCCTCCCCCCCTTTTTGCCCCTCCCCCACCCCCTACAGCTGCCCCTCCCCCACCATTTTCTGCCCCTCCCCCCCCCACGGCCGCCCCTCCCCCCTTTTTTTTGGCCCCTCCCCCCACCATTTCTACCCCTCCCCCATCTTTTAGCCCCTCCCCCCACATTCTTCCCCCACCCCCATTGCCCCTCCCCCCATTTTTTAGCCCCTCCCCCACCCCTACGGCCGCCCCTCCCCCACCGTTTCTCCCCCTCCCCCGTTTTCTTTGCCCCTCCCCCAATTTTTTTGGCCCCTCCCCCCATTTCTTCGCCCCTCCCCCCGCCCCTCCCCCCCCCATTCTCTCACCCCTCCCCTCCCCCCCCCCAGGTGCCCCCCGGCAACGGCTCCGCCCACAACTGTAACCCCGTGTCCACTGGGGTAAGGGGGGGAGGGGCGGGGGGGGAGGGGATGTGGGGGGAGGGGTGGGTGGGGGGAGGGGCTGGGGGAGGGGCTTAAGGGGTGGGGGAGGGCCCAACCCCCCACTTATGGGTCCAACCCCCAACTTATGGGTCCAGCCCCCCACTTATGGGTCCAACCCCCAACTTATGGGTCCAACCCCCCACTTATGGGTCCAACCCCCCAACTTATGGGTCCAACCCCCCCACTTATGGGTCCAACCCCCCAACTTATGGGTCCAACCCCCCACTTATGGGTCCAACCCCCCCACTTATGGGTCCAACCCCCACTTATGGGTCCCCCCCAAACCCCCCAGAACCCCCCAACTTATGGGTCCAACCCCATTTCTATGGGTCCTTCTCAATCTATGGGTCCAACCCCCAAACTCCCGGGTGCCCCCCACTTATGGGGCTGCCCCCCAACTTGTGGGTCGCCCCCAGGCCGTGCTCCTGGCCGACATCCTCCCCACGCTCCTCATCAAGGTGACGGCTCCGTTTTTCCTCCACCTCCTGCCCTACAAGTAGGTGTGGGGCGGAGATGTGTGGGGCAGGGGGAGGGGGGAGGTGTGGGGCAGGATTTGGGGGGCCCAGCCCCCCAGTTTTGGCCCCTTTCTCGCCCCACAGCGTCCGCGTGGTCGTCTCCGCCCTCTGCATGTGGGGCAGCTTCTCCTTGGTGGCCTCGGCCAAAGGGGTGGCCGCCAGCTTGGGGGGTGCGTGTGGGGCAGGATGTGGGGCTGGGGGGGGGTCTGTGGGGCTGGGGGGGATGTGTGGGGCTGGGGGGGGAATGTGTGGGGCAGGATGTGGGGCTGGGGGGGTCTGTGGGGCTGGGGGGGGAATGTGTGGGGCAGGATGTGGGGCTGGGGGGGAATGTGTGGGGCAGGATGTGGGGCTCGGGGGGATGTGTGGGGCAGGATGTGGGGCTGGGGGGGTCTGTGGGGCAGGATGTGGGGCTGGGGGGGATGTGTGGGGCAGGATGTGGGGCTGGGGGGGATGTGTGGGGCTGGGGGGGTCTGTGGGGCTGGGGGGGGAATGTGTGGGGCAGGATGTGGGGCTGGGGGGGATGTGTGGGGCTGGGGGGGTCTGTGGGGCAGGATGTGGGGCTGGGGGGATGTGTGGGGCAGGATGTGGGGCTGGGGGGGATGTGTGGGGCAGGATGTGGGGCTGGGGGGGGTCTGTGGGGCTGGGGGGGGCTGGGGGGGGATGTGTGGGGCTGGGGGGAGGAATGTGTGGGGCAGGATGTGGGGCTGGAGGGGGTCTGTGGGGTGGGACTGAGGATCTGTGGGGCTGGGGGGGATGTGTGGGGCAGGATGTGGGGCTGGGGAGGATCTGTGGGGCAGGATGTGGGGCTCGGGGGGGATGTGTGGGGCAGGATGTGGGGCTGAGGGGGATGTGTGGGGCTGGGGAGCGTGTGGGGCAGGATGTGGGGCTGAGGATCTATGGGGCTGGGGGATGTGTGGGGTGGGGGGGTGATGTGGGGCTGTGGGGGGATGTGTGGGGCAGGATGTGGGGCTGGGGGGGATCTGTGGGGCTGGGGGGGGATGTGTGGGGCTGGGGGGGGATATGTGGGTCAGGGGGGGATGTGTGGGTCAGGGGGGGATGTGTGGGTCAGGCCGTGGGTCGGGGCTGACGTGTGGGGCTGCCCCCAGGGGTGCTCCTGGCCAGCGCCGCCTCGGGGCTGGGGGAGGTGACGCTGCTGCCCCTCGCCGGGAGCTACCCCGGGTATGTGGGGCTGGGGGGGGGGGCGCTATGGGGCGGGGGGGGGGGCTGGGGGGGGGACGTGGGGCCGTGGGGCAGCGCTATGGGGCAGCTGTGGGTCGCTATGGGGCAGGGAGTGGGGTTGGGGTGATGATGTGGGGCTGTGGGGCAGCGCTATGGGGCAGGGTGGGGGGTAGGGGAAGGGGTTAGGGGGCTGCTATGGGGCTGGGGGGGATGTGGGGCAGCGCTATGGGGCAGCCGTGGGGCGCTGTGGGGCAGGGGGTGGGGCTGGGGGGTGATGTGGGGCTGTGGGGCAGCGCTATGGGGCAGGGGGTGGGGTAAGGGGAGGGGTTGGGGGGCTGCTATGGGGCTGGGGGGGGATGTGGGGCCGTGGGGCAGTGCTGTGGGGCAGCTGTGGGTCGCTATGGGGCAGGGTGTGGGGCTGGGAGGGGACGTGTGGGGCTGGGAGGGGGATGTGGGGCAGCGCTATGGGGCAGGGTGGGGGGTAGGGAGAGGGGTTGGGGGGCTGCTATGGGGCTGGGGGGGGATGTGGGGCAGCGCTGTGGGGCAGCCGTGGGTCGCTGTGGGGCAGGGGGTGGGTCTCTATGGGGCAGGGGGAGGGGTTGGGGGTCAGGGTGTGGGTCGCTATGGGGCAGCATGTGGGGCTGGGAGGGGGATGGGGGGTGGGTTGGGGGTTGCTATGGGGCAATATGTGGGGCTGGGGAGCTGCTATGGGGCTGTGGGTCGGGCTGTGGGGCGCTGTGGGGCAGGGGGTGGGGCACAGTGGGGCGCAGTGGGGCAGGGGGTGGCTCTATGGGTCAGGCCATGGGGCGCTGTGGGGCGGATGTGTGGGGCTGGGGGTCAGGCCGTGGGGCGCTGTGGGGCAGGGGGTGGGTCTATGGGTCAGGCCGTGGGGCGCTGTGGGGCAGGGGGTGGGTCTATGGGGCAGGGGGTGGGGCTGGGGGTTGCTGTGGGTCACTGTGGGGCAGGGGGTGGGGCGCTGTGGGTTGCAGTGGGGCAGGGGGTGGGTCTGGGGCAGATGTGTGGGGCTGGGGGTCGCTGTGGGTCAGGCCATGGGGCACAGTGGGGCAGGGGGTGGGTTCCTGTGGGTCGCTGTGGGGCAGATGTGTGGGGCTGGGGGTTGCTGTGGGGCACAGTGGGGCAGGGGGTGGGGCTGGGGGTCGCTGTGGGGCTCTATGGGGCAGGCTGTGGGTCGCTGTGGGGCAGGGGGTGGGTCTGGGGCAGATGTGTGGGGCTGTGGGGCGCTGTGGGGCAGATGTGTGGGGCTGGGGGTTGCTGTGGGTCAGGCTGTGGGGCGCAGTGGGGCAGGGGGTGGGGCTGGGGGGGAAGTGTGGGGCTGGGGGTCGCTGTGGGGCTCTATGGGGCAGGGGGTGGGTTGCTGTGGGGCAGATGTGTGGGGCTGGGGGTCGCTGTGGGTCAGGCTGTGGGGCGGATGTGTGGGGCTGGGGGTTGCTGTGGGGCACAGTGGGGCAGGGGGTGGGGCCGTGGGTCGCTGTGGGGCTCTATGGGTCAGGCCGTGGGGCGCAGTGGGGCAGCCCCACCTCTCCCCTCCCCCCAGGGTGGGCGTCTCGTGTTGGGCCTCGGGCACGGGCGGGGCGGGGCTGGGCGGGGCCCTGGGCTGGGCGGGGCTGATGGGGGCGGGGCTGCCCCTCCCCCACGCGCTGCTGCCCGGCCTGGGGCTGCCCCTGGTGACCCTCGGCAGGTAAGGGGGGAGGGGCGGGGGATGGGGGAGGGGCTGTGGGGCGGGGGAGGGGCGAGGGGGCAGGGTTATGGGGCAGAGAGTAGATCTATGGGGCAGAGGTGGGGGGGTGGGGCTGGAGCTGGGGGGCAGGGGGTGGGTTTATGGGGCAGAGGTGGGGTTGTGGGGTTGGATCTATGGGGCAGGGATGGATCTGTGGGGCAGGGAGTGGGGCTGTGGGGCAGACACTGGATCTATGGGGCAGAGGGGGTCACTATGGGGCAGGGCTAGGGCTGTGGGGTTGGATCTATGGGGCACGGGTGGATCTGTGGGGCAGGGAGGGTCACTATGGGGCAGAGGGAGTTGCTATGGGGCAGGGGGTGGGGCTGTGGGGTGTGGGGCAGGGCTATGGGGCAGAGGATCTATGGGGCAGAGGATCTATGGGGCAGAGCGGTCACTATGGGGCAGGGGTGGGGTTGTGGGGCTGGATCTGTGGGGCAGGGGTGGATCTGTGGGGCAGGGAGTGGGGCCGTGGGGCAGAGGCTGGATCTGTGGGGCAGAGAGGGTTGCTATGGGGCAGAGGGGGTTGCTATGGGGCAGGGGTGGGGCTGTGGGGCAGAGGGGTCACTATGGGGCAGGGGTGGGGTTGTGGGGCTGGATCTGTGGGGCAGGGGTGGATCTATGGGGCAGGGGTGAATCTGTGGGGCAGAGGGGGTTGCTATGGGGCAGAGGTGGGGCTGTGGTGTAGGGTTATGGGGCAGGGGGTGGATCTATGGGGCAGAGGGAGTCACTGTGGGGCAGGTGACGGATGTGTGGGGCAGAGGGGTCGCTATGGGGCAGAGCTGGGGCTGTGGGGCAGGGTTATGGGGCAGAAGGTGGATCTATGGGGCAGAGGGAGTCACTATGGGGCAGGGGGTGGGCCTGGGTTGAGTCTATGGGGCAGGGGTAGATCTGTGGGGCTGGGGGTGGATCTATGGGGCAGGGAGTGGGGCTGTGGGGCCAAGGGTGGATCTATGGGGCAGAGAGTGAATGTGTGGGGCAGGGGGGTCACTATGGGGCAGAGGGGGGGGCTGTGGGGTGTGTGGGGCAGGGCTATGGGGCAGAGGGTGGATCTATGGGGTGGGGAGTGGGGCTGTGGGGCTGGATCTATGGGGCAGGGGGAGCACTGTGGGGCAGAGGGTGGATCTGTGGGGCCAGGGGGTGGAGCTATGGGGCAGAAGGGGTCGCTATGGGGCAGGGAGTGGGGCTGTGGGGCTGGAGCTATGGGGCAGGGGGAGCACTGTGGGGCAGAGCATAGATGTGTGGGGCAGGGGGTGCAGCTATGGGGCAGGGGGTGGATCTATGGGGCAGAGGGAGTTGCTATGGGGCAGGACTGGATCTATGGGGCAGAGGGGCGTGGGCTTGAATCTGTGGGGTGGGGGCGGGGCCATGGGGCAGGGGGCGGGGCTGAAGGGGGCGGGGCTGTGGGGCAGAGCGGGGTGGGGGAGGGGCTATGGGGCAGCCCCCCCAGGGGCCTCCCCCCGCCCCTCCCCCCCCCCCTTTCTCCATTGGCTCTTCCCTCCCTCCCCTCCCCCACAGCTACTTCTTCCTGCTCCTCCCCCCTCCCCCCCCGCCCCTCCCCCACCCCCCGGACTCACCCCTCCCCCACCCCCCGGACTCGCCCCTCCCCCCCTCTCCGGACTCGCCCCTCCCCTCCCCCCCCCAGCGTTTGACCCGGGCCCAGAAGTGGGCGGCGGCCAAGGTGAGGGGGGTGGGGGAGGGGCGGGGTCAAGGTGGGGTCATGACCCCGCCCCTCCCCCCCCCCCGTGACCCCGCCCCTCCCCCCCCCCCCCCAGGTCGCCCTCCCCCAGGCGCTGCCCTTGGCCCTCGTGTACTTCGCTGAGTATTTCATCAACCAGGGGCTGGTGGGTGGGGGAGGGGCGCTATGGGGCAGAGGGGGGGGGATGGGGGGGTCACTATGGGGCAGAGGAGGGGGATGGGGGGGTCGCTATGGGGCAGGGGGGGTGGTTGTGGGGCTGGGGGGGCGCTATGGGGCAGAGGAGGGGGTGGGGGGGGAGTTGGGCTGGGGGGCGCTATGGGGCGGGGGGGTGGGGGTCGCTATGGGGCAGAGAGGGGGGTGGGGGGGGAGTTGTGGGGCTGGGGGGGTGCTGTGGGGCAGAGGGAGGGGTGAGGGGGTCGCTATGGGGCAGGGGGGGTGGTTGTGGGGCTGGGGGGGGTGCTATGGGGCAGAGAAGGGGGGTGGGGGGGAGTTGTGGGGCTGGGGGGGCGCTATGGGGCAGAGGAGGGGGGTGGGGGGTGGTTGTGGGGCTGGGGGGGCGCTATGGGGCAGAGGAGGGGGGTGGGGGGTCGCTATGGGGCAGGGGGGGTGCTATGGGGCAGAGGAGGGGGGTGGGGGGTGGTTGTGGGGCTGGGGGGGCGCTATGGGGCAGAGGAGGGGGGTGGGGGGTCGCTATGGGGCAGGGGGGGTGCTATGGGGCAGAGGAGGGGGGTGGGGGGTGGTTGTGGGGCTGGGGGGGCGCTATGGGGCAGAGGAGGGGGGTGGGGGGTCGCTATGGGGCAGGGGGGGTGGTTGTGGGGCTGGGGGGGCGCTATGGGGCAGAGGAGGGGGGTGGGGGGTGGTTGTGGGGCTGGGGGGGCGCTATGGGGCAGAGGAGGGGGGTGGGGGGTCGCTATGGGGCAGGGGGGGTGCTATGGGGCAGAGGAGGGGGGTGGGGGGTGGTTGTGGGGCTGGGGGGGCGCTATGGGGCAGAGGAGGGGGGTGGGGGGTCGCTATGGGGCAGGGGGGGTGGTTGTGGGGCTGGGGGGGCGCTATGGGGCAGAAGTGGGGAGTTGGGGGGTGCTGTGGGTCCGAGTTGGGGCGTGGGGGGTCTCTATGGGGCTGGGGGGGTGCTATGGGGCAGGGTTGGGGGGTGCTGTGGGGCAGAGGTGGGGGGCTGGGGGGTCGCTATGGGGCACGGTTGGGGGGTGGGGGCGTGGTTGTGGGGCAGAACTGGGGGGTCGCTATGGGGCAGACCCCCAGCTCTCCACTTATGGGTCCTGCCCCACACTTATGGGTCGCTGCCCCACAGCTGGAACTCATCTACTTCCCCTCCTCCACCCTGAGCCCCGCCCAGCAGTACCGCAGGTCTGCCCCTCCCCCACCCCCCACCCCTCCCCCCACTCCCCCCCCCTCCCCCCACGCGCTGTGGGGCTGCCCCACACATCCCCCGTCTCTGCCCCACAGCGCTCAGCTCCTCTACCAGGCCGGCGTCTTCGCCTCCCGCTCTGCCCCACGGCGCCTCCGCGTGCGCCGCATCGGGGTCCTGGCGCTGCTGCAGGTACCGGCCCTGCCCCACAGAATCTATGGGGCAGCCCCACAGATCTTCTGCTCCCTCCGAATCTATGGGGCAGCCCCATAGCGAACCCTTTCCCTCTAAAAACTGGGTCTGTGCCCCATAGATTTTGGTCCCCGCACTGCCAAAATCTATGGGGCAGCCCCATAGCGGGTCCCTCCCCCACTGAAATCCCAATTTGTGCCCCACAGAATCTATGGGGCAGCCCCATAGTGGGGAAAACTGGGTGTGTGCCCCATAGATTTCCCCCCCAACTCTATGGGGCAGCCCTATAGCAGGCGCTTCTCCCACTGAACACCTGATGTCTGCCCCATAGAATCTATGGGGCAGCCCCATAGATCTTTCCCCCCACCCCAAATCTATGGGGCAGCCCCATAGTGTGCCCCTCCCCCACTGAAAACCAGTTTTCTGCCCCATAGATTCCTCTCCCTGCCCCAAATCTATGGGGCAGCCCCATAGCACACCCCTCCCCCCCCCAATTTGTGCCCCATAGATCTTTTCCTGCGCACCCCAAATCTATGGGGCAGCCCCATAGCGTGCCCCCCAATGTGGTGTCTGCCCCACAGATTCCTCTCCCAATCCTGAATCTATGGGGTGGCCCCATAGCACGCCCCTCCCCCACCCCAAATCTATGGGGCAGCCCCATAGCGGGCCCCTCCCCCACTGAAAACCAGTTTTCTGCCCCATAGATCTCTCTCCCCCCACCCCCCAAATCTATGGGGCTGCCCCATAGATTCACTTTCAAATCCATGGGGCTGCCCCATAGATCCCCACCCCAAATCCATGGGGCAGCCCCATAGCAGCTTCTTCTCCCATTGAAAATGTGATGTCTGCCCCATAGAATCTATGGGGCAGCCCCATAGATGTTTCTGCCCATCCTAAGTCCATGGGGCAGCCCCATAGATTCCTCCCCCCACTTCCCAAATCTATAGGGCAGCCCCATAGATCCCCCAAATCCATGGGGCAGCCCCATAGATCTCTGCCCCCCACCCCCACAATCTATGGGGCAGCCCCATAGCAGGTTCTTTACCCACTGAAAATGCGATGTCTGCCCCATAGAATCTATGGGGCAGCCCCATAGATGTTTCTGCCCATCCCGAATCCATGGGGCAGCCCCACAGATCGCTCCCCCCACCTCCCAAATCTATAGGGCAGCCCCATAGATCCCGCAAATCCATGGGGCAGCCCCATAGATTCCTCCCCTCGAATCCATGGGGCGGCCCCATAGCGCCCCTCCCCCGCTGAGGCCGCCCTTCCCCCAGCTGCTCCTGGCCGCGCTCCTATTGGCCGCCGTCGTTGTCAATTTCCTGCCGGGGGCGGGGCTGCTGCTGGCGCTGGTGGCGGGGGAGGGGCTGGTGGGCGGAGCCGCCTACGTGGGAGCGATGGAGAACGTGGAGCTGCAGGTGGGGGAGGGGCGGGATGTGTGGGGCGGGATGTGTGGGGCAGGGGGGTGGGGCAGGGTGGGGGGAGGGGAGGGTGGGGCACGAATGTGGGGGGTAGGGGGATGGGGGAGGGGATCTGTGGGGCAGGGACGTGTGGGGCAGGGAGGGGTGGGGGGCAGGGTGGGGGGAGGGCGGTGTGGGGCACGAATGTGGGGGGCAGGGGAATGGGGGAGGGGATGTGTGGGGCAGGATGTGGGGCAGGAATGGGTGGGGAGGGGTGGGGGGAGGGGCGTGTGTGGGTCGGGATCTGTGGGGCAGGATGTGTGGGGCACGATGTGGGTCAGGGGAATCTGTGGGGCAGGATCTGTGGGGCAGGATGTGGGGCAGGGATCTGTGGGTTGGGGCTCTGTGGGTCGGATCTATGGGGCAGGATGTGGGGCAGGGATCTGTGGGGCAGGATCTGTGGGTCAGGCTGTGGGTCGGGGCTGTGTGGGTCGGATCTATGGGGCAGGATGGGGGTCGGGGATCCATGGGTGGGGATGTGGGGCAGGGGCTGTGGGTTGGGGCTCTGTGGGTTGGATCTATGGGTCAGGCTGTGGGTCAGGGATCTGTGGGTCAGATCTATGGGGCAGACTGTGGGTCAGGGATCTGTGGGTCAGGCCGTGGGTCAGGGCTCTGTGGGTCAGATCTATGGGGCAGGGATGTGGGGCAGGGGGCTGTGGGTTGGGATCTATGGGGCAGGATGGGGGTCAGGGATGTGTGGGTCAGATCTATGGGGCAGGATGTGGGTCAGGGCTCTGTGGGTCAAATCTATGGGTCAGGATGTGGGGCAGGGATCTGTGGGTCAGGATCTGTGGGCCAGGCTGTGGGTCGGGGCTGTGTGGGTCGGATCTATGGGGCAGGATGGGGGTCAGGGATCTGTGGGTCGGGATCTATGGGGCAGGATGTGGGTCAGGGATCTGTGGGTCGGGATCTGTGGGTCAGGCTGTGGGTTGGGGATCTGTGGGTCAGATCTATGGGGCAGGATGTGGGTCAGGGCTCTGTGGGTCAGATCTGTGGGTCAGGCTGTGGGTCAGGGATCTGTGGGTCGGATTTATGGGTCAGGGATGTGTGGGTCAGACCTATGGGTCAGGATGTGGGGCACGGGGCTGTGGGTTGGGATCTATGGGGCAGGATGGGGGTCGGGGATCTGTGGGTCAGGCTGTGGGTTGGGGCTCTGTGGGTCAAATCTATGGGTCAGGATGTGGGGCAGGGATCTGTGGGTCAGGATCTGTGGGTCAGGCTGTGGGTCGGGGCTGTGTGGGTCGGATCTATGGGGCAGGATGGGGGTCAGGGATCTGTGGGTCGGGATCTATGGGTCAGGATGTGGGGCAGGGATCTGTGGGTTGGGATCTATGGGGCAGGATGTGGGTCAGGGATCTGTGGGTCAGATCTATGGGTCAGGATGGGCAGGGGGCTGTGGCTTGGGATCTATGGGGCAGGATGGGGGTCAGGGCTCTGTGGGTCAGGGTGTGGGTTGGGGATCTGTGGGTCAGATCTATGGGGCAGGGATGTGGGTCAGGGATCTATGGGTCAGGCTGTGGGTCAGGGCTCTGTGGGTCAGATCTATGGGTCAGGGATGTGTGGGTCAGATCTATGGGGCAGGATGTGGGTCAGGGATCTGTGGGTCAGGCTGTGGGTCAGATCTATGGGGCAGGGATGTGGGTCGGGGATCCGTGGGTCGGGATGTGGGGCAGGGGCTGTGGCTTGGGGCTCTGTGGGTCGGCTCTATGGGGCAGGGCTCTATGGGGCAGGATCTATGGGGCAGCCCCCCACGTCCCTGTGCCGCAGGCGGGGCCCCGGCTCCGCCCCCTGGCGCTGACGGTGGCCGCGGGGGCCGACACGGGGGGCGTGGCCTTGGCCGGGGGCGCGGCCCTGGGGGTCCACAGGATCTTCTGTGGGGCGGCCTGACCCACGGCGGGGGAGGGCAGGTACGGACCCACGGCGCCGCCCCATAGCGGGGGAGGGGCGGGACTTAGGGGTCTGCCCCATAGAGTGGGGGGGAGGGGCTGGGGGTCAGAGTTGTGCCCCATAGCGGGGGAGGGGTGGGACTTAGGGGTCTGCCCCATAGAGTGGGGGGAGGGGCTGAACTTAGGGGTCTGCCCCATAAAGTGGGGGGGAGGGGCTGCGGGTCAGAGTTCTGCCCCATAGCGGGGGAGGGGTGGGACTTAGGGGTCTGCCCCATAGCGCAGGAAGGGTAAATGGGCGCTGTGGGTCTGCCCCATAGCGGGGGAGGGGCTGCACTTAGGGGTCTGCCCCATAGACTGGGGGGAGGGGCTGGGACTTGGAGTTCTGCCCCATAGCGGGGGAGGGGTAAATGGGGCCTATGGGTCTGCCCCATAGCGGGGGGGGAGGGGCTGGACTTAGGGGTCTGCCCCATAGCGGGGGAGGGGTAACTGGGCCCCATAGCGAGAGGGGGGGGGGGGGGAGGGGCTGAACTTGTGGGTCCGCCCCACAGCGGCCCCTCCCCCTCTCCCCTCCCCCAGCTCCGCCCCACGGCGCCGCCTCGAGCCCCACAGCGGGGGGGGGGGAGGGGCCGCGCCCCCCAACTCCGCCCCAAATAAACTCGAGTTTCTTGGGGGGTTTTTTTACCCGTTTTGGCCTTTTTTTTCCGCTTCCGGGTCGGCGTTTCCCGTCGGGCCTTGCGCGCGCGGGGGGGGGAAGAGGCGGGGTCACGCGGTGACGTCACTTCCGGGCGCGACCAAAGCGGCGTCTGTGCGCGATCGGCCGGGAGCTGCCGCGTGCGAGTGAGGGGGGGGGAGGGGATGTGTGGGGCAGGGGGGGGCGCTATGGGGCTGGGGGGGATCTATGGGGCTGGGGAGGATCTATGGGGCGGAGGGAGGGTGTGGGGGGAGGGGCGAGCGGTGGTGGGGGGTGGGGGAGGGGTCGAGCGGGGAATCTGTGGGGCTGAGGGGGGATCTATGGGGCTGGGGGGTCGCTATGGGGCTGGGGGGAGGATCTATGGGGCTGGAGAGGATCTATGGGGCTGGGGGGATCTGTGGGGCTGGGGGGATCTGTGGGGCTGGGGGAGGGTGTGGGGGGAGGGGCGAGCGGTGGTGGGGGGTGGGGGAGGGGTCGAGCGGGGAATCTGTGGGGCTGGGGGGGGATCTGTGGGGCTGGGGGGTGTCGCTGTGCGGGTGAGGGAGAATCTATGGGGCTGAGAGCGATCTATGGGGCTGGGGGAGTCACTACAGGGCTGGGGGGGATCTGTGGGGCAGGCAGAGCTGTGGGGCTGGGCCCGGGAGGTGTGGGGCGGGTGGATCTATGGGGCGGGGGAGTCTGTGGGGAGAAGGAGTTAAGGGGGGGGCGGGTGGATCTGTGGGGCCGAGGGATGTGTGGGGTGGATCTATGGGGCTGGGGAACTTGTGGGGCTGAGGGGTCTATGGGGTAGAAAAATCTATGGGGCCCAAAAATCTATGGGGTGAGGGCAAATCTATGGGGCTGGGGATGTGTGGGGCTGAGATCTATGGGGCAGATCTATGCGACAGAAGAATCTATGGGGCTGGGGATATATGTGGGGCTGGGAAGGAGCTTTCTATGGGGCTCAAAAATCTATGGGGCCCAAAAATCTATGGGGTGAGGGCGAATCTGTGGGGCTGGGGAATGTGTGGGGCTGAAATCTATGGGGCAGATTTATAGGAGAGAAATCTATGGGGCTGGGGGAGGTGTGTGTGGCTGGTAGAGGGAATATGTGGGGCTGGGAAGGAGCTTTCTATGGGGCACAAAAATCTATGGGGTGAGGGTGAATCTATGGGGCTGGGGATGTGTGGGGCTGAGATCTATGGGGCAGATGTATGCGACAGAAGAATCTATGGGGCTGGGGATATATGTGGGGCTGGGAAGGAGCTTTCTATGGGGCTCAAAAATCTATGGGGCCCAAAAATCTATGGGGTGAGGACAAATCTATGGGGCTGGGGAATGTGTGGGGCTGAGAGATTTATGGGGCAGATTCATAGGACAGAACAATCTATGGGGCTGGGGATATATGTGGGGCTGGGAAGGAGCTTTCTATGGGGCTCAAAAATCTATGGGGCCCAAAAATCTATGGGGTGAGGGCGAATCTATGGGGCTGGGGAATGTGTGGGGCAGCACCTGGCACCAAAGATGGGGGGGGGGGGGGGGCACAAAACCTCGCCGTGGGGCAACACCTTTCTCCAGAGCCCCAAAATCTCTGGGGCACCCCCTGGCTATGGGGCACCCCCTGGCTATGGGGCAGCCCCCCAACTCCCCCCACCCCCCTCCCCAGCCCCCCAACCGCCGCCATGTCGCGTTTCTTCACCACCGGCTCTGACAGCGAATCCGAATCGTCCGTTTCGGGCGACGAATTAGTGGCCAAACCCGTGGGGGGCAACTACAGCAAGTGAGTTATGGGGCAGCGCTATGGGGCAGCGCTATGGGGCAGCCCTAGAGATTTTTTTTTTTTTAACGCCGAATTTGGGTGTTTTAGACCCATTTTGCTGAGCGAGGACGAGGAGGACACCAAACGCGTCGTGCGGAGCGCGAAGGATAAACGGTACCGTCCCCCCCCCCACCCCGCCGCGCGCTATGGGGCTGGCGCTGTGGGGCTGAGCCGGTTCTGCCCCATAGATTCGAGGAATTGACGAATTTGATCAAAACGATCCGAAACGCGATGAAAATCCGGGACGTGACCAAGTGCCTGGAGGAGTTCGAGCTGCTGGGCCGGGCCTACGCCAAGGCCAAGTGCGTGGTGGACAAGGAGGGGGTGCCCCGGTTCTACGTGAGGATCCTGGCGGACCTGGAGGATTATCTGAACGAGGTGTGGGGCGGGAGCTATGGGGCAGGGATGTGTGGGGCGGGGATGTGTGGGGCGGGGATGTGTGGGGCAGGGGGGAAATTGGGGGGTTTGGGGGGAAA
The DNA here is from genome assembly GCF_047716275.1 of Strix uralensis. Taxonomy (NCBI): domain Eukaryota; kingdom Metazoa; phylum Chordata; class Aves; order Strigiformes; family Strigidae; genus Strix; species Strix uralensis. Next base: position 15,946 of record NW_027437102.1, read on the forward strand.
TTGGGGGTGATTTGGGGTGTTTGGGGGGTAGGAAGGAGGTTTGGGGTGGTTTTGGGTAATTAGGGAATGGGGTTAGTTGGGGGGCAGGATCTATGGGGCAGAAAATGTGTGGGGCAGGGAAAGAAATTGGGGGGTTTTGGGGGGAAATTGGGGGTGATTTGGGGGGTTTGTGGGGTAGGAAGGAGATTTGGGGTGGTTTTGTATTTTTTGGGTAATTAGAGAATTATTGAAATGAGGGAATGGGGTTAGTTGGGGGGCAGGATCTATGGGGCAGGGATGTGTGGGGCAGGGGAAGAATTGGGGGGTTTTGGGGGGTTTTAGGGGGAAATTGGGGGTGATTTGGGGTGTTTGTGGGGGAGGGAGAAGATTTGGGGTGGTTTTGGGTCATTTTACGTCAAATTTTGTCCGATTTGGGAAATCTGTGGGGCAGGAGTAAAACTTGGGGGTTTTGCTTCATTTTTGTGTCTGAATTTTGGCCGATTTGGGGAGTTTGGGGTGGTTTGGGTGGTTTTGGGGTGATTTTTGGGGGGTGATTTTTGGGCTGGTTTTGGGTGAGTTTTTGGTGATTTTTTTTGGGTGATTTTTTGGGTGATTCTTGGCTGAGATTTTGGGTGGATTTTGGGGTGATTTGGGTGATTCTTTGGGTGAGTCTTGGGTGATTTTTTGGGGTGATTTTTGGGTGGTTTTGGGTGATTTTTTGGGTGATTCTGGGGTGAGGTTTTGGGTGGATTTTGGGGTGATTTGGGTGATTTTTTGGATGATTCTTTGGTGATGTTTTTGGGCGGGTTTTGGCTGATTTTTGGGTGAGTTTTTGGGGTGATTTTGGGGTGATTTTTTTGGGTGATTTTTTTGGTGATTCATGGGTGGTTTTGGGGTGGTTTTTGGCTGATTTTTGGCTGATATTTTTGGTGATTTTTTGGGTGGTTTTTGGGTGGTTTTGGTGATATTTTGGGTGTTTTCGGAGTGTTTCAGGGGGTTTAGGTGGTTTTGGGGCGATTTCGGGTGATTTTGGGCAGTTTTGGGGGTTTGGGTGATTTTGGATGATTTTTGGGTGGTTTTTGGGTGGTTTTTGGGTGGTTTTGGTGATATTTTGGGCGGTTTTGGGGGTTTGGGTGATTTTGGATGATTTTTGGCTGGTTTTTGGGTGATTTTTGGGTGATTTTTTTGGGTGATTTTTTTGGGTGGTTTTGGTGATATTTTGGGCGTTTTTTGGGCGGTTTTGGGGGTTTGGGTGATTTTTGGTGATTTTTGGCTGATCTTTTTGGTGATTTTTTGGTGATTTTTTGGGTGAGTTTTGGGTGAGTTTTTGGTGATTTTTTTGGGTGATTTTGGGGTTATTTTTTGGGTTATTTTTTGGTGATTTGTGGCTGATATTTTGGGGTGATTTTTGGGTGATTCTGGGGTGATTTTTTTGGTGATTTTTTGGTGATTTTTGGGTGAGTTTTTTGGTGATTTTTTTGGTGATTTTTGGGTGAGTTTTGGGTGAGTTTTGGGTGATTTTTGGGTGAGTTTTGGGTGAGTTTTGGGTGAGTTTTGGGTGAGTTTTGGGTGAGTTTTTGGTGATTTTTTTGGTGATTTTTTGGTGATTTTTTTGGGTGATTTTTGGGTTATTTTTTGGGTTATTTTTTGGTGATTTGTGGCTGATATTTTGGGGTGATTTTGGGTTGATTTTGGGCGGTTTTGGGTCGTTGCGGCAGCTGTGGGAGGACAAGGAGGGGAAGAAGAAGATGAACAAGAACAACGCGAAGGCGCTGAGCTCCCTGCGCCAGAAACTGCGGAAACACAACCGGGACTTCGAGAGGGAGATCAGCGGGTACCGGCAGGTGGGGGAGGGGCCACGGGGGGAGGGGCAGGGGCTGGAGGGAGGGGGAGGGGCAAAGGGGGGAGGGGGAGGGGTGAAGGGGAGGGGCTGGGGGGGGAGATCAGCGGGTACCGGCAGGTGGGGGAGGGGCCACGGGGGGAGGGGCAGGGGCTGGAGGGAGGGGGAGGGGCTGGGGAGAGGAGCAAAGGGGGAGGGGGAGGGGCAAAGGGGGGGGGAGGGGCTGGAGGGAGGGGGAGGAGCAAAGGGGGGAGGGGCTGGGGAGAGGGGGAGGGGCTGGGGAGAGGGAGGGGCTGGGAGGGAGGGGCAAAGGGGGAGGGGCTGGGGAGAGGGGGAGGGGCAAAGGTGGGAGGGGAGGGGCTGGAGGGAGGAGCAAAGGGGGAGGGGGAGGGGCAAAGGAGGAGGAGGGGCTGGGGGAGGGGCAAAGGGGGGAGGGGCTGGGGGAGAGATCAGGTACCGGCAGGTGGGGGAGGGGCAAAGGGGGGAGATCAGGTACTGGCAGGTGGGGGAGGGGCAAGGGTGGGGAGGGGGGAGGGGCTGGAAGGAGGGGGAGGGGCCAAGGGGGGAGGGGGAGGGGCTGGGGGGGAGATCAGTGGGTACTGGTGGGTGGGGGAGGGGCAACTGGGAGTTGGGGGGGAGGGGCTGGGGGAGGGGGATCAGCAGGTACCGGGGGTGGGGGAGGGGCCGTGGGTGGGGGAGGGGCCGCGGGTGAGTGTTTTGCCCCCCCCCGGTGTCGGGGCAGAACCCGGAACTGTCGGACGAGGACGAGGAGAAGAAGAGTCGGGAGTCGGGGGGTGAGAAATGGGGGGAAAACGGGCAAAAACGGGGAAACGGGGGGGAAAAGGGGGAAAAAGGGGAAAAATGGGGAGAAATGGGGGGAGGGGTGGGGGGAGGGGGGAGGGGGAGGGGGGGGAAAGGGGAGAAAAATGGGGGGGAAAATGGGGGGAGAAACGGGGAAAATGGTGAAAAATGGGGGAGAAATGGGGGAAACGGGGGGAAAATGGGGAAAATGGGAAAAAAATGGGGGAGAAATGGGGGAAATGGGAAAAACGGGAAAAAATGGGGTGAAAAATGGGGAAAACGGGAAAAACGGGTAAAAATGGGGTGAAAAATGGGGAAAATGGGGAAAAAATGGGGTGAGAAATGGGGAAAATGGAAAAAATGGGGAAAAAAATGGGAAAAATGGGGAAAACAGGAAAAATGGGTGAAAAATGAGAAATGGGGTGAGAAACGGGGAAAATGGGAAAAAATGGGGTGAAAAATGGGGAAAACATGAAAAATGGGGAAAATGGGGAAAAAACGGGGTGAGAAATGGGGAAAATGGGAAAAATGGAAAAAAATGGGGTGAAAAATGGGGAAAACAGGAAAAATGGGGAAGAAAAGGGTGAAAAATGGGGAAAACGGGGAAAGCGAGAAAAAAATTGGGTGAGAAATGGGGAAAACAGGGAAAAACAGGAAAAAAAAATGGGCTGAGAAATGGGGGAAATAGGAAAAATGGGAAAAAATTGGGTTGGAAATGGGGAAAACAGGAAAAAAATGGGGTGAGGAATGGGGAAAATGGGAAAAATGGGAAAAAAATGGGGTGAAAAATGGGGAAAACGGGAAAAACGGGTAAAAATGGGGTGAAAAACGGGGAAAACGAGAAAAATGGAAAAAAAATGGGGTGAGAAATGGGAAAAATGGGGAAAAAATGGGGTGAAAAACGGGGAAAATGGGAAAAATGGGAAAAAAATGGGGTGAGAAACGGGGAAAATGGGAAAAATGGGGAAAAAATGGGGTGAAAAACGGGGAAAATGGGAAAAATGGGGAAAAAAATGGGGAAAATGGGAAAAATGGGGAAAAAATGGGGAAAAAAATGGGGAAAATGGGAAAAATGGGTGAAAAATGGGGAAAATGGAAAAAATGGGGAAAAAATGGGGAAAAAATGGGGAAAATGGGAAAAATGGGGAAAAAAATGGGGAAAACGGGAAAAATGGGTGAAAAATGGGGAAAAAAATGGGGAAAATGGAAAAAATGGGGAAAAAAATGGGGGAAAACGGGAAAAAATGGGGTGAAAAATGGGGAAAAAAATGGGGAAAATGGAAAAAATGGGGAAAAAAATGGGGAAAATGGAAAAAATGGGGAAAAAATGGGGAAAAAAATGGGGGGAAAAACGGGAAAAATGGGTGAAAAATGGGGTGAAAAATGGGGGAAAACGGGAAAAAACGGGGAAAAAATGGGGTGAGAAGCGGGCAAAACGGGGCAAAGCCGTGTGGGCAGTGTGTGGGTGACCCCTCCCCCTCCGTCCCCTCCCCCTCCGCAGGCTCCTCCTCCTCCTCCCCCTCCCCCTCCTCGGACGAGGACGACGCCGCGTTCCTGAAGAGGAAGGAGCCGGGGGCGACGCCCGTGGGCGGGGCCTGAAGAAGCTGGAGGTGGGGGGCGGAGGGGCACTTGGGGGGCTCGGGGGGGGGTGTGGGGCTGCCCCCTAAGTGCCCCTCCCCCCCCCAGGAGGAGGAGGAGGAGGAGGAGTCGGACTCGGAGGAAGATTGGGGGGAGTCGGAGTCGGGGTCGGACTCGGAGTCGGACGAGACGAGGGGAAATACACGTCGTTGGCCTCCAAGTTTCTCAAAAAGTGGGTTTTTCGCCCCAAAAACGGGGGTGCGGGGAGGGGGAGGGGAGCGGCCTCTAAGAGGTGGGGGTGTCCCCTCCCCCCCCCCCCCCCGCTGCAGGGATGAGGATAAGAAAAGCGGCGAGAAAAAACGGGAGGAAAAGGCGAAAAAGAAACACGACAGGAAGAGCCGGAGGGAGGAGGAGGAGGAGGAGGGGGAGGAAGGCGGCGAGTGGGAGAGGGTCAGGGGAGGGGCCCCCATGGTCAAGGTGGGTCTGGGGGGGACGGGGGGGGGGAGGGGGTGAGGGAGAGGGAGAGGGGAGGGGGTGGGAGGGGGGAGAGAGGGGAGGGGGGAGAGGGGAGAGGGGAGGGGCTGGGGGAGGGAGGGGGAGAGAGGAGGAGGTGGGGAGGGGGGGGGGGGAGGGGGGAGGGGGGGGGGGGAGGGGGGGGGCCCCCATGGTCAAGGTGGGTCTGGGGGGGACGGGGGGGGGGAGGGGAGGGGGGTGGGGGAGTGAGGGAGGGAGGGGGAGAGGGGAGGGGGAGTGGGGAGGGGCAAGAGGGGAGGGGGGAGGGGGAGTGGGGAGGGGGGTGGGGGAGTGGGGGGGGAGGGAGGGAGGGGGAGAGGGGAGGGGGAGGGGGAGGGAGGGGCTGGGGGAGTGGGGAGGGGGGAGAGGGGAGGGGAGGGGGAGTGGGGGGGGAGGGGAGATGGGAGGGGCTGAGGGGAGGGGGAGAGGGGAGGGGGTGGGGAGAGGGGCAAGAGGGGAGGGGAGGGGGGAGAGGGAGAGGGGGAGAGGGTTGGGGGGGGAGGGGGAGAGGGTTGGGGAGAGGGGAGGGGGTGGGGGAGTGAGGGAGGGAGGGGGAGAGGGGAGGGGGAGGGGCAAGAGGGGAGAGGGGAGGGGGGGAGGGGGAGAGGGTTGGGGAGGGGGAGAGGGGAGGGGGTGGGGGAGTGGGGAGGGGCCCCCATGGTCAAGGTGGGGATGGGGGGGGGGTGATGGGGGGGGAGGGGAGAGGGAGGGGGACAGGGGAGAGTTGGGAGGTTTGGGGTGAATTTGGGGGATTTGGGGAGATTTGGGCTCAATTTGGGGAATTTGGGTGAATTTTGGAGATTTTGGAGGATTTCGGGTGAATTTGGGGGATTTTGGCTGAATTTGGGTGAATTGGGGAGGTTTTGGAGTATTTTGGGTGAATCTGGTGGATTTTGGAAGATTTGGGGTGCATTTGGGCGAATTTGGGGCATTTGGGGTGAATTTGGGCTGACTTTGGCAGATTTCAGGTGAATTTCGGGGATTTTCAGTGAGTTTGGGAGATTTTTGGTGATTTTGGGAGATTTTCGGTGAATTTGGGGGGTTTTTGGTGGATTTCAGAGATTTGGGGGATTTTGGGTGAATTTCAGCGATTTTGGAGGATTTGGGGTGAATTTGGGGGATTTGGGTGAATTTGGGGGATTTGGGGAGATTTAGGCTGAATTTGGGGGATTGGGGCTGAATTTTGGAGATTTTGGGTGAATTTCTGAGATTTTGGGCAAATTTCAGAGATTTTGGAGGATTTGGGGTGAATTTGGGGGATTTTGGGTGAATTTGGGAGATATTGGGTGAATTTCAGGGATTTGGGAGATTTTGGGTGAATTTGGGAGATTTTCGGTGAATTTGGGAGATTTTGGAGGATTTTGGGTGAATTCGGGGGATTTTCAATGAATTTGGGAGATTTTGGGTGAATTTGGGAGATTTTCGGTGAATTTGGGGGATTTTGGGAGCTTTTGGGTGAATTTGGGGGATTTTGAAAGAATTTCTGTGAATTTGGGGATTTTGGGGGATTTTGGAGGATTTTCGGTGAATCTGGGGGATTTGGGGTGAATTTGGAGGATTTTTCGTGAATTTGGGGAGATTGTGGGTGAATTTGGGAGATTTGGGGTGAACTTGGGTGAATTGGGGAGATTTCAGGTGAATTTGGGAGGTTTTGGGTGAGTTTGAGAGATTTTGGATGAAGTTGGGAGGTTTTAGAAAGAATTGGAATTTTTGGGGTGAATTCAGAGATTTGGGTGAATTCAGAGATTTCGGGGAATTCAGGGATTTTGGGGTGAATTGGGGAGATTTTGAGTCAAGGAAGTTTTGGGTGAGTTTGGAAGGTTTTGGGGGAATTTGGGAAATTTTGGGTGAATTTGGGAGATTTGGAGTGAATTTCAGGATTTTGAGTCCATTAAGGAGGTTTTGGGGGAATTTGGGAGGTTTTAGAAAACTTTGAAGATTTTGGGATGAATTCAGGGATTTGGGGGGAATTTGGGAGATTTTGGGGGAGTTTGGGGAGAATTCAGGGGTTTTGGGGGAGTTTGGGGGATTTCGGGTGAATTTGGGAGGATTTGGGGGGAATTCAGAGATTTTTGGTGAATTTCGGAGGTTTTGGGTCAGTTTGGGAGGTTTTAGGGAGAATTTGGAAGATTTTGGGGGGAATTCAGAGATTTGGGAGATTTTGGGTGAATTTCAGGGTTTTGAGTCAATTTGGGAGGTTTTGGGTGAGCTGGGGAGATTTGGGGAGAATTCAGGGATTTTTGGTGAATTTGGGGATTTTGGGTGAGTTTTGGAGGTTTTGGAGAGAATTCGGGGGGTTTTGGTGAATTTTGGAGATTTGGGGTGCATTTAAGAGGTTTTGGGTGAGCGAGAGGTTTCGGGGAGAATTTGGGAGGTTTTGGGTGATTTCGGGGAGAATTCAGGGGTTTGGGGGAAAACGGGAGAAAATTTGGGATTTTGAGGGCAAATTCAGGGGATTTGGGGGTGGATTTGGGGTAAATTTGGGGGATTTTGGGGACGTTGGGTTGGGGGCGTTTGGGGCATTTTGAGGGGTTTTTAGAGTTTTGGGGCATTTTGGGGTGTTTTAAGGGGTTTTTGAGGGGATTTTGGGGCCATTTTGCTGGTTTTTGGGATCTTTGGGACTGGTTTTGGGCCGTTTTGGTGGGGTTTTGGTGCATTTTGAGGGTGTTTTGGAGTGGTTTTGGGTTATTTTGGTGGGTTTTTGGGGCGTTTTGGGGCCATTTTGATGATTTTTTAGGGGTATTTAGACGTGATTTTGGGTTGGTTTGGTGGGTTTTTGGTGCATTTTGAGGGTGTTTTGGGGTCTTTTGGGGCGTTTTGGTGGTTTTTGGGGTATTTAGGAGTGGTTTTGGGGCATTTTGGTGGGTTTTTGAGGCATTCATTTTGGTGGTTTTTGGGGCGTCTTTAGAAGTGGTTTTGGGTTATTTTGGGGTGGTTTTGATGCATTTTGAGGGGGTTTTGGGGTGGTTTTGGGGTATTTTGATGTGTTTTTGGGGCATTTTGGTGATTTTGGGGGGTGTTTAGATGGGTTTTTGGGTCATTTTGGTGGGTTTTTGGTGGGTTTTGGGATGTTTTTGGGGTTTTTATGGTGTAACTTGATGGAGGTTTGGAGTATTTTGGGGCCATTTTAGTGGTTTTGGGGGGTCTTTAGAAATGGTTTTGGGTCATTTTGGTGGGTTTTTGGTGGGTTTTGGGGCCGTTCTGGTGCGGTTTTGGTGCATTTTGGGGGGTTTTTGGGGCCTTTTTGGTGGGTTTTGGGGGCTTTTGGGGTGTTTTTGGGGTTTTTCTGGTGTAATTTAATGGAGTTTTGGAGTATTTGGGGGATATTTTGGTGATTTTGGGGGGTCTTTAGACGGGTTTTTGGGTCATTTTGGTGGGTTTTTGGTGGGTTTTGGGGCCGTTCTGGTGCGGTTTTGGTGCATTTTGGGGGATTTTTGGGGCCATTTTGGTGGGTTTTGGGATGTTTTTGGGGTTTTTCTGGTGTAACTTGATGGAGTTTTGGAGTATTTTGGGGATATTTTGGTGATTTTGGGGGGTCTTTAGACGGGTTTTTGGGTCTTTTTGGTGGGTTTTTGTTGGGTTTTGGGGCCGTTTTGGTGCGTTTTGGGGGATTTTTGGGGCCATTTTGGTGGGTTTTGGTGGGTTTTGGGATGTTTTTGGGGTTTTTATGGTGTAACTTGATGGAGGTTTGGAGTATTTTGGGGCCATTTTAGTGGTTTTGGGGGGTCTTTAGAAATGGTTTTGGGTCATTTTGGTGGGTTTTTGTTGGGTTTTGGGGCCGTTCTGGTGCGGTTTTGGTGCATTTTGGGGGTTTTTGGGGCCTTTTTGGTGGGTTTTGGGGGCTTTTGGGGTGTTTTTGGGGTTTTTCTGGTGTAATTTAATGGAGTTTTGGAGTATTTGGGGGATATTTTGGTGATTTTGGGGGGTCTTTAGACGGGTTTTTGGGTCATTTTGGTGGGTTTTTGGTGGGTTTTGGGGCCGTTCTGGTGCGGTTTTGGTGCATTTTGGGGGATTTTTGGGGCCTTTTTGGTGGGTTTTGGGATGTTTTTGGGGTTTTTCTGGTGTAACTTGATGGAGTTTTGGAGTATTTTGGGGATATTTTGGTGATTTTGGGGGGTCTTTAGACGGGTTTTTGGGTCATTTTGGTGGGTTTTTGGTCGGTTTTGGGGCTGTTCTGGTGCAGTTTGGTGCATTTTGGGGGATTTTTGGGGCCATTTTGGTGTGTTTTGGTGGGTTTTGGGGGTTTTGGGGGTTTTGGGGTGCTGTGGGGGCGGCGCCGTGGGGCCGGTGCCCCCAAGTGACCCCCGTGGGGCGCAGGAGAAGCCCAAGATGTTCGCGAAGGGGACGGAGATCACCCACAGCGTCGTGGTCAAGAAACTCAACGAGATCCTGCAGGCGCGGGGCAAGAAGGGGACGGACCGGTGCGGTTTTGGGGCGAATTCCGGAGGATTTGGGGCACCCGGGGGGCGCCGGAGGGGGGCGGGGGCTGAGCTCGGGGGTCGGGGGGGGAGGTTGGGGGGGTTTGGGGGTGAATTCAGGGATTTGGGGTGAATTGGGGGATTTGGAGGGATTTGGGGAGAATTTGAGGATTTTGGGTAAATTTGGGTGATTCAGAGGATTTTGGGGTGAATTTGGGGAATTTAAGGATTTGGGGTAAATTGGGGATTTGGAGGGATTTGGGGTGAATTTGGGGGATTTTGGGGTGGATTTGGGGAGAATTCAGGGATTTGGGGTAAATTGGGAATTTGGGGATGAATTTGGGGATTTGGGGGGGAATTTGGGGAGAATTCAGGGATTTTGGGGTGGATTTGGGGGATTTTGGGGTGAACTTGGGGATTTGGGGTAAATTGGGAATTTGGAGGATTTTGGGATGAATTTGGAGGATTTTGGGGTGGATTTGGGGATTTTGGGGTGAATTTGGGTGATTCAGAGGATTTTGAGGTGAATTTGGGGGATTTTGGGGTGAATTTGGGGATTTGGGGTAAATTGGGAATTTGGAGGGATTTGGGGTGAATTTGGGGGAGTTTGGGGTGAATTGGGAATTTGGAGGAATTTGGGAGAATTCAGAGGATTTTGGGGTGAACTTGGGGATTTTGGGGTGAATTCAGGTATTTGGGGCAAATTTGAGTGGATTTGTGGGATTCTGGGGGAATTTGGGGTGAATTTGGGGCATTTTGGGATTTTGGGGTAATGGGGGGTTTGGGGGTGAATTGGGGCGTTTTGGGGTGAATTCAGGGATTTTGGGTGAGTTTAGGGATTTGGTGTAAATTTGCGGGTGAATTTGGAGCATTTTGGGGTGAATTTCAGGAACTTTGGGGGTAAGTTTTGGGGTGTATTTGTGGGATTTTGGGGTAATTTGTGGGATTTTGGGGTAATTTGTGGGATTTTGGGGTAATTTGGGGGGTTTGGGGGTAATTGGGGGATTTAGGGGTGAATTCAGGGCGTTTTGGGGTGTGTTGGGGTCATTTTGGGGCATTTTGGGGCGTTTTGAGGGGTTCTTGGGGTATTTCAGGGGGGTTTTGGGGGCATTTTTGGGGCGTTTTGGGGTGTTTTTGGGGTGTTTTTGGGGTGTTTTGGTGTGGTTTTGGGGCGTTCCGGGGGGTTTGGGGGCTCGGTGTGGGGCTGCCCCATAGCGCTGCTGCCCCATAGCGCGGCGCAGATCGAGCTGCTGCAGCTGCTGGTGGGAATCGCCAACGAGAACGGGCTGGGGGTGGCGCTGGAGGTGAAGATCAAGTTCAACATCATCGCGTCCCTCTACGACTACAACCCCAACCTGGCCACCTACATGAAGGTGGGGCGGGATGTGGGGCAGGATGTGGGGCGGAGGTGTGGGGCGGAGATGTGGGGCAGGAGGAGACGTGGGGTGGGAGGTCGAGAGGTCGTGGGGGGGGTGGAAGGGGTGGAGAAGGGGGTTTGAGGGGGTTGTTGTGGCTGTGGAAGGTGTGGGGCAGAGCTATGGGGCAGCGATCTATGGGGCAGGATGTGGGGCGGGATGTGGGGCAGCGATCTGTGGGGCAGGAGGTTGAGGGGTCGTGGGGGGGGGTGGAAGGGGTGCAGAAGGGGGTTGGAGGGGGTTGTTGTGGCTGTGGAAGGTGTGGGGCAGGATGTGGGGCGGTGATCTATGGGGCACGATGTGGGGCAGAGGTGTGGGGCAGGAGGAGACGTGGGGTGGGAGGTCGAGGGGTCATGGGGGGGTTAGAAGTGGTGGAGAAGGGGGTTTGAGGGGGTTGTTGTGGCTGTGGAAGGTGTGGGGCAGAGCTATGGGGCAGCGATCTATGGGGCAGGATGTGGGGCAGAGTGTGGGGTGGAGTGTGGGGCTGGAGGAGACGGGCAGGAGCTTGAGGGGTCGTGGGGTGGTTGGAGAAGTGATGGGGGCGGTTGTGGGTGTGGAAGGTGTGGGGCAGAGCTGTGGGGCACTGATCTATGGGGCAGGGATGTGGGGCGGGATGTGGGGCAGGATGTGGGGCAGGAGGAGACGTGGGGTGGGAGGTTGAGGGGTCGTGGGAGGGGTGGAAGGGGTGGAGAAGGGGGTTTGGGGGGGTTGTTTGGGCTGTGGGGCGGGATGTGGGTCAGGCTGTGGGTCACTATGGGTCAGGCTGTGGGTCAGGCTGTGGGTCACTGGGGTCAGGCTGTGGGGCAGCGCTATGGGGCAGGTTGTGGGTCAGGGTATGGGGCGCTGTGGGTCAGGCTGCGGGTCGCTGTGGGTCAGGGCGTGGGTCGCTGTGGGTCAGGGTGTGGGGCAGCGCTATGGGGCAGGCTGTGGGTCACTATGGGTCAGGCTGTGGGGCGCTGTGGGTCAGAGCTGCCCCCGTGCAGCGTGAGCTGTGGCAGAAGTGTCCATGGGTCAGGCTGTGGGTC
>NW_027437103.1:0-27263 GCF_047716275.1 Strix uralensis
CACAAGTGTTCACATTGCTTCGCAGAATCGCTTTTGTGCAGAAAACAGTAACACTTGTTCAGAACGAAAGAAAGCACAGAGCCCCAGATTTTATGTTGTCCTGGAGAGCTTGCAGAGCACTGGGGAAAGGCAGGCAGAGAATTCCCTGCTAGCACCTTCTCTGTGCCTGGGAAGCACAAGTGTTCACATTGCTTTGCAGAATCGCTTTTGTGCAGAAAACAGTAACACTTGTTCAGAACGAAAGAAAGCACAGAGCCCCAGATTTTATGTTGTCCTGGAGAGCTTGCAGAGCACTGGGGAAAGGCAGGCAGAGAATTCCCTGCTAGCACCTTCTCTGTGCCTGTTCACATTGCTTCGCAGAATCGCTTTTGTGCAGAAAACAGTAACACTTGTTCAGAACGAAAGAAAGCACAGAGACCCAGATTTTATGTTGTCCTGGAGAGCTTGCAGAGCACTGGGGAAAGGCAGGCAGAGAATTCCCTGCTAGCACCTTCTCTGTGCCTGGGAAGCACAAGTGTTCACATTGCTTCGCAGAATCGCTTTTGTGCAGAAAACAGTAACACTTGTTCAGAACGAAAGAAAGCACAGAGCCCCAGATTTTATGTTGTCCTGGAGAGCTTGCAGAGCACTGGGGAAAGGCAGGCAGAGAATTCCCTGCTAGCACCTTCTCTGTGCCTGTTCACATTGCTTCGCAGAATCGCTTTTGTGCAGAAAACAGTAACACTTGTTCAGAACGAAAGAAAGCACAGAGCCCCAGATTTTATGTTGTCCTGGAGAGCTTGCAGAGCACTGGGGAAAGGCAGGCAGAGAATTCCCTGCTAGCACCTTCTCTGTGCCTGGGAAGCACAAGTGTTCACATTGCTTGGCAGAATCGCTTTTGTGCAGAAAACAGTAACACTTGTTCAGAACGAAAGAAAGCACAGAGCCCCAGATTTTATGTTGTCCTGGAGAGCTTGCAGAGCACTGGGGAAAGGCAGGCAGAGAATTCCCTGCTAGCACCTTCTCTGTGCCTGGGAAGCACAAGTGTTCACATTGCTTTGCAGAATCGCTTTTGTGCAGAAAACAGTAACACTTGTTCAGAACGAAAGAAAGCACAGAGCCCCAGATTTTATGTTGTCCTGGAGAGCTTGCAGAGCACTGGGGAAAGGCAGGCAGAGAATTCCCTGCTAGCACCTTCTCTGTGCCTGTTCACATTGCTTCGCAGAATCGCTTTTGTGCAGAAAACAGTAACACTTGTTCAGAACGAAAGAAAGCACAGAGACCCAGATTTTATGTTGTCCTGGAGAGCTTGCAGAGCACTGGGGAAAGGCAGGCAGAGAATTCCCTGCTAGCACCTTCTCTGTGCCTGGGAAGCACAAGTGTTCACATTGCTTGGCAGAATCGCTTTTGTGCAGAAAACAGTAACACTTGTTCAGAACGAAAGAAAGCACAGAGCCCCAGATTTTATGTTGTCCTGGAGAGCTTGCAGAGCACTGGGGAAAGGCAGGCAGAGAATTCCCTGCTAGCACCTTCTCTGTGCCTGGGAAGCACAAGTGTTCACATTGCTTGGCAGAATCGCTTTTGTGCAGAAAACAGTAACACTTGTTCAGAACGAAAGAAAGCACAGAGCCCCAGATTTTATGTTGTCCTGGAGAGCTTGCAGAGCACTGGGGAAAGGCAGGCAGAGAATTCCCTGCTAGCACCTTCTCTGTGCCTGGGAAGCACAAGTGTTCACATTGCTTCGCAGAATCGCTTTTGTGCAGAAAACAGTAACACTTGTTCAGAACGAAAGAAAGCACAGAGCCCCAGATTTTATGTTGTCCTGGAGAGCTTGCAGAGCACTGGGGAAAGGCAGGCAGAGAATTCCCTGCTAGCACCTTCTCTGTGCCTGGGAAGCACAAGTGTTCACATTGCTTTGCAGAATTGCTTTTGTGCAGAAAACAGTAACACTTGTTCAGAACGAAAGAAAGCACAGAGCCCCAGATTTTATGTTGTCCTGGAGAGCTTGCAGAGCACTGGGGAAAGGCAGGCAGAGAATTCCCTGCTAGCACCTTCTCTGTGCCTGGGAAGCACAAGTGTTCACATTGCTTCGCAGAATCGCTTTTGTGCAGAAAACAGTAACACTTGTTCAGAACGAAAGAAAGCACAGAGCCCCAGATTTTATGTTGTCCTGGAGAGCTTGCAGAGCACTGGGGAAAGGCAGGCAGAGAATTCCCTGCTAGCACCTTCTCTGTGCCTGGGAAGCACAAGTGTTCACATTGCTTCGCAGAATCGCTTTTGTGCAGAAAACAGTAACACTTGTTCAGAACGAAAGAAAGCACAGAGCCCCAGATTTTATGTTGTCCTGGAGAGCTTGCAGAGCACTGGGGAAAGGCAGGCAGAGAATTCCCTGCTAGCACCTTCTCTGTGCCTGTTCACATTGCTTGGCAGAATCGCTTTTGTGCAGAAAACAGTAACACTTGTTCAGAACGAAAGAAAGCACAGAGCCCCAGATTTTATGTTGTCCTGGAGAGCTTGCAGAGCACTGGGGAAAGGCAGGCAGAGAATTCCCTGCTAGCACCTTCTCTGTGCCTGGGAAGCACAAGTGTTCACATTGCTTCGCAGAATCGCTTTTGTGCAGAAAACAGTAACACTTGTTCAGAACGAAAGAAAGCACAGAGCCCCAGATTTTATGTTGTCCTGGAGAGCTTGCAGAGCACTGGGGAAAGGCAGGCAGAGAATTCCCTGCTAGCACCTTCTCTGTGCCTGGGAAGCACAAGTGTTCACATTGCTTCGCAGAATCGCTTTTGTGCAGAAAACAGTAACACTTGTTCAGAACGAAAGAAAGCACAGAGCCCCAGATTTTATGTTGTCCTGGAGAGCTTGCAGAGCACTGGGGAAAGGCAGGCAGAGAATTCCCTGCTAGCACCTTCTCTGTGCCTGGGAAGCACAAGTGTTCACATTGCTTTGCAGAATCGCTTTTGTGCAGAAAACAGTAACACTTGTTCAGAACGAAAGAAAGCACAGAGCCCCAGATTTTATGTTGTCCTGGAGAGCTTGCAGAGCACTGGGGAAAGGCAGGCAGAGAATTCCCTGCTAGCACCTTCTCTGTGCCTGTTCACATTGCTTCGCAGAATCGCTTTTGTGCAGAAAACAGTAACACTTGTTCAGAACGAAAGAAAGCACAGAGACCCAGATTTTATGTTGTCCTGGAGAGCTTGCAGAGCACTGGGGAAAGGCAGGCAGAGAATTCCCTGCTAGCACCTTCTCTGTGCCTGGGAAGCACAAGTGTTCACATTGCTTCGCAGAATCGCTTTTGTGCAGAAAACAGTAACACTTGTTCAGAACGAAAGAAAGCACAGAGCCCCAGATTTTATGTTGTCCTGGAGAGCTTGCAGAGCACTGGGGAAAGGCAGGCAGAGAATTCCCTGCTAGCACCTTCTCTGTGCCTGTTCACATTGCTTCGCAGAATCGCTTTTGTGCAGAAAACAGTAACACTTGTTCAGAACGAAAGAAAGCACAGAGCCCCAGATTTTATGTTGTCCTGGAGAGCTTGCAGAGCACTGGGGAAAGGCAGGCAGAGAATTCCCTGCTAGCACCTTCTCTGTGCCTGGGAAGCACAAGTGTTCACATTGCTTGGCAGAATCGCTTTTGTGCAGAAAACAGTAACACTTGTTCAGAACGAAAGAAAGCACAGAGCCCCAGATTTTATGTTGTCCTGGAGAGCTTGCAGAGCACTGGGGAAAGGCAGGCAGAGAATTCCCTGCTAGCACCTTCTCTGTGCCTGGGAAGCACAAGTGTTCACATTGCTTTGCAGAATCGCTTTTGTGCAGAAAACAGTAACACTTGTTCAGAACGAAAGAAAGCACAGAGCCCCAGATTTTATGTTGTCCTGGAGAGCTTGCAGAGCACTGGGGAAAGGCAGGCAGAGAATTCCCTGCTAGCACCTTCTCTGTGCCTGTTCACATTGCTTCGCAGAATCGCTTTTGTGCAGAAAACAGTAACACTTGTTCAGAACGAAAGAAAGCACAGAGACCCAGATTTTATGTTGTCCTGGAGAGCTTGCAGAGCACTGGGGAAAGGCAGGCAGAGAATTCCCTGCTAGCACCTTCTCTGTGCCTGGGAAGCACAAGTGTTCACATTGCTTCGCAGAATCGCTTTTGTGCAGAAAACAGTAACACTTGTTCAGAACGAAAGAAAGCACAGAGCCCCAGATTTTATGTTGTCCTGGAGAGCTTGCAGAGCACTGGGGAAAGGCAGGCAGAGAATTCCCTGCTAGCACCTTCTCTGTGCCTGGGAAGCACAAGTGTTCACATTGCTTGGCAGAATCGCTTTTGTGCAGAAAACAGTAACACTTGTTCAGAACGAAAGAAAGCACAGAGCCCCAGATTTTATGTTGTCCTGGAGAGCTTGCAGAGCACTGGGGAAAGGCAGGCAGAGAATTCCCTGCTAGCACCTTCTCTGTGCCTGGGAAGCACAAGTGTTCACATTGCTTCGCAGAATCGCTTTTGTGCAGAAAACAGTAACACTTGTTCAGAACGAAAGAAAGCACAGAGCCCCAGATTTTATGTTGTCCTGGAGAGCTTGCAGAGCACTGGGGAAAGGCAGGCAGAGAATTCCCTGCTAGCACCTTCTCTGTGCCTGGGAAGCACAAGTGTTCACATTGCTTTGCAGAATTGCTTTTGTGCAGAAAACAGTAACACTTGTTCAGAACGAAAGAAAGCACAGAGCCCCAGATTTTATGTTGTCCTGGAGAGCTTGCAGAGCACTGGGGAAAGGCAGGCAGAGAATTCCCTGCTAGCACCTTCTCTGTGCCTGGGAAGCACAAGTGTTCACATTGCTTGGCAGAATCGCTTTTGTGCAGAAAACAGTAACACTTGTTCAGAACGAAAGAAAGCACAGAGCCCCAGATTTTATGTTGTCCTGGAGAGCTTGCAGAGCACTGGGGAAAGGCAGGCAGAGAATTCCCTGCTAGCACCTTCTCTGTGCCTGGGAAGCACAAGTGTTCACATTGCTTCGCAGAATCGCTTTTGTGCAGAAAACAGTAACACTTGTTCAGAACGAAAGAAAGCACAGAGCCCCAGATTTTATGTTGTCCTGGAGAGCTTGCAGAGCACTGGGGAAAGGCAGGCAGAGAATTCCCTGCTAGCACCTTCTCTGTGCCTGTTCACATTGCTTCGCAGAATCGCTTTTGTGCAGAAAACAGTAACACTTGTTCAGAACGAAAGAAAGCACAGAGCCCCAGATTTTATGTTGTCCTGGAGAGCTTGCAGAGCACTGGGGAAAGGCAGGCAGAGAATTCCCTGCTAGCACCTTCTCTGTGCCTGGGAAGCACAAGTGTTCACATTGCTTCGCAGAATCGCTTTTGTGCAGAAAACAGTAACACTTGTTCAGAACGAAAGAAAGCACAGAGCCCCAGATTTTATGTTGTCCTGGAGAGCTTGCAGAGCACTGGGGAAAGGCAGGCAGAGAATTCCCTGCTAGCACCTTCTCTGTGCCTGGGAAGCACAAGTGTTCACATTGCTTCGCAGAATTGCTTTTGTGCAGAAAACAGTAACACTTGTTCAGAATGAAAGAAAGCACAGAGCCCCAGATTTTATGTTGTCCTGGAGAGCTTGCAGAGCACTGGGGAAAGGCAGGCAGAGAATTCCCTGCTAGCACCTTCTCTGTGCCTGGGAAGCACAAGTGTTCACATTGCTTCGCAGAATCGCTTTTGTGCAGAAAACAGTAACACTTGTTCAGAATGAAAGAAAGCACAGAGCCCAGATTTTATGTTGTCCTGGAGAGCTTGCAGAGCACTGGGGAAAGGCAGGCAGAGAATTCCCTGCTAGCACCTTCTCTGTGCCTGGGAAGCACAAGTGTTCACATTGCTTGGCAGAATCGCTTTTGTGCAGAAAACAGTAACACTTGTTCAGAATGAAAGAAAGCACAGAGCCCCAGATTTTATGTTGTCCTGGAGAGCTTGCAGAGCACTGGGGAAAGGCAGGCAGAGAATTCCCTGCTAGCACCTTCTCTGTGCCTGGGAAGCACAAGTGTTCACATTGCTTCGCAGAATCGCTTTTGTGCAGAAAACAGTAACACTTGTTCAGAACGAAAGAAAGCACAGAGCCCCAGATTTTATGTTGTCCTGGAGAGCTTGCAGAGCACTGGGGAAAGGCAGGCAGAGAATTCCCTGCTAGCACCTTCTCTGTGCCTGTTCACATTGCTTCGCAGAATCGCTTTTGTGCAGAAAACAGTAACACTTGTTCAGAACGAAAGAAAGCACAGGGACCCAGATTTTATGTTGTCCTGGAGAGCTTGAAGAGCACTGGGGAAAGGCAGGCAGAGAATTCCCTGCTAGCACCTTCTCTGTGCCTGGGAAGCACAAGTGTTCACATTGCTTCGCAGAATCGCTTTTGTGCAGAAAACAGTAACACTTGTTCAGAACGAAAGAAAGCACAGAGCCCCAGATTTTATGTTGTCCTGGAGAGCTTGCAGAGCACTGGGGAAAGGCAGGCAGAGAATTCCCTGCTAGCACCTTCTCTGTGCCTGGGAAGCACAAGTGTTCACATTGCTTCGCAGAATCGCTTTTGTGCAGAAAACAGTAACACTTGTTCAGAACGAAAGAAAGCACAGAGCCCCAGATTTTATGTTGTCCTGGAGAGCTTGCAGAGCACTGGGGAAAGGCAGGCAGAGAATTCCCTGCTAGCACCTTCTCTGTGCCTGGGAAGCACAAGTGTTCACATTGCTTCGCAGAATCGCTTTTGTGCAGAAAACAGTAACACTTGTTCAGAACGAAAGAAAGCACAGAGCCCCAGATTTTATGTTGTCCTGGAGAGCTTGCAGAGCACTGGGGAAAGGCAGGCAGAGAATTCCCTGCTAGCACCTTCTCTGTGCCTGGGAAGCACAAGTGTTCACATTGCTTTGCAGAATTGCTTTTGTGCAGAAAACAGTAACACTTGTTCAGAACGAAAGAAAGCACAGAGCCCCAGATTTTATGTTGTCCTGGAGAGCTTGCAGAGCACTGGGGAAAGGCAGGCAGAGAATTCCCTGCTAGCACCTTCTCTGTGCCTGGGAAGCACAAGTGTTCACATTGCTTCGCAGAATCGCTTTTGTGCAGAAAACAGTAACACTTGTTCAGAACGAAAGAAAGCACAGAGCCCCAGATTTTATGTTGTCCTGGAGAGCTTGCAGAGCACTGGGGAAAGGCAGGCAGAGAATTCCCTGCTAGCACCTTCTCTGTGCCTGGAAGCACAAGTGTTCACATTGCTTCGCAGAATCGCTTTTGTGCAGAAAACAGTAACACTTGTTCAGAACGAAAGAAAGCACAGAGCCCCAGATTTTATGTTGTCCTGGAGAGCTTGCAGAGCACTGGGGAAAGGCAGGCAGAGAATTCCCTGCTAGCACCTTCTCTGTGCCTGGGAAGCACAAGTGTTCACATTGCTTCGCAGAATTGCTTTTGTGCAGAAAACAGTAACACTTGTTCAGAACGAAAGAAAGCACAGAGCCCCAGATTTTATGTTGTCCTGGAGAGCTTGCAGAGCACTGGGGAAAGGCAGGCAGAGAATTCCCTGCTAGCACCTTCTCTGTGCCTGGGAAGCACAAGTGTTCACATTGCTTCGCAGAATCGCTTTTGTGCAGAAAACAGTAACACTTGTTCAGAACGAAAGAAAGCACAGAGCCCCAGATTTTATGTTGTCCTGGAGAGCTTGCAGAGCACTGGGGAAAGGCAGGCAGAGAATTCCCTGCTAGCACCTTCTCTGTGCCTGGGAAGCACAAGTGTTCACATTGCTTCGCAGAATCGCTTTTGTGCAGAAAACAGTAACACTTGTTCAGAACGAAAGAAAGCACAGAGCCCCAGATTTTATGTTGTCCTGGAGAGCTTGCAGAGCACTGGGGAAAGGCAGGCAGAGAATTCCCTGCTAGCACCTTCTCTGTGCCTGGTTCACATTGCTTCGCAGAATCGCTTTTGTGCAGAAAACAGTAACACTTGTTCAGAACGAAAGAAAGCACAGAGCCCCAGATTTTATGTTGTCCTGGAGAGCTTGCAGAGCACTGGGGAAAGGCAGGCAGAGAATTCCCTGCTAGCACCTTCTCTGTGCCTGGAAGCACAAGTGTTCACATTGCTTCGCAGAATCGCTTTTGTGCAGAAAACAGTAACACTTGTTCAGAACGAAAGAAAGCACAGAGCCCCAGATTTTATGTTGTCCTGGAGAGCTTGCAGAGCACTGGGGAAAGGCAGGCAGAGAATTCCCTGCTAGCACCTTCTCTGTGCCTGGGAAGCACAAGTGTTCACATTGCTTCGCAGAATTGCTTTTGTGCAGAAAACAGTAACACTTGTTCAGAATGAAAGAAAGCACAGGAGCCCCAGATTTTATGTTGTCCTGGAGAGCTTGCAGAGCACTGGGGAAAGGCAGGCAGAGAATTCCCTGCTAGCACCTTCTCTGTGCCTGGGAAGCACAAGTGTTCACATTGCTTCGCAGAATCGCTTTTGTGCAGAAAACAGTAACACTTGTTCAGAACGAAAGAAAGCACAGAGCCCCAGATTTTATGTTGTCCTGGAGAGCTTGCAGAGCACTGGGGAAAGGCAGGCAGAGAATTCCCTGCTAGCACCTTCTCTGTGCCTGGGAAGCACAAGTGTTCACATTGCTTCGCAGAATTGCTTTTGTGCAGAAAACAGTAACACTTGTTCAGAATGAAAGAAAGCACAGAGCCCCAGATTTTATGTTGTCCTGGAGAGCTTGCAGAGCACTGGGGAAAGGCAGGCAGAGAATTCCCTGCTAGCACCTTCTCTGTGCCTGGGAAGCACAAGTGTTCACATTGCTTCGCAGAATCGCTTTTGTGCAGAAAACAGTAACACTTGTTCAGAACGAAAGAAAGCACAGAGCCCCAGATTTTATGTTGTCCTGGAGAGCTTGCAGAGCACTGGGGAAAGGCAGGCAGAGAATTCCCTGCTAGCACCTTCTCTGTGCCTGTTCACATTGCTTCGCAGAATCGCTTTTGTGCAGAAAACAGTAACACTTGTTCAGAACGAAAGAAAGCACAGGGACCCCAGATTTTATGTTGTCCTGGAGAGCTTGAAGAGCACTGGGGAAAGGCAGGCAGAGAATTCCCTGCTAGCACCTTCTCTGTGCCTGGGAAGCACAAGTGTTCACATTGCTTGGCAGAATCGCTTTTGTGCAGAAAACAGTAACACTTGTTCAGAACGAAAGAAAGCACAGAGCCCCAGATTTTATGTTGTCCTGGAGAGCTTGCAGAGCACTGGGGAAAGGCAGGCAGAGAATTCCCTGCTAGCACCTTCTCTGTGCCTGGGAAGCACAAGTGTTCACATTGCTTCGCAGAATCGCTTTTGTGCAGAAAACAGTAACACTTGTTCAGAACGAAAGAAAGCACAGAGCCCCAGATTTTATGTTGTCCTGGAGAGCTTGCAGAGCACTGGGGAAAGGCAGGCAGAGAATTCCCTGCTAGCACCTTCTCTGTGCCTGGGAAGCACAAGTGTTCACATTGCTTCGCAGAATCGCTTTTGTGCAGAAAACAGTAACACTTGTTCAGAACGAAAGAAAGCACAGAGCCCCAGATTTTATGTTGTCCTGGAGAGCTTGCAGAGCACTGGGGAAAGGCAGGCAGAGAATTCCCTGCTAGCACCTTCTCTGTGCCTGGGAAGCACAAGTGTTCACATTGCTTTGCAGAATTGCTTTTGTGCAGAAAACAGTAACACTTGTTCAGAACGAAAGAAAGCACAGAGCCCCAGATTTTATGTTGTCCTGGAGAGCTTGCAGAGCACTGGGGAAAGGCAGGCAGAGAATTCCCTGCTAGCACCTTCTCTGTGCCTGGGAAGCACAAGTGTTCACATTGCTTCGCAGAATCGCTTTTGTGCAGAAAACACTAACACTTGTTCAGAACGAAAGAAAGCACAGAGCCCCAGATTTTATGTTGTCCTGGAGAGCTTGCAGAGCACTGGGGAAAGGCAGGCAGAGAATTCCCTGCTAGCACCTTCTCTGTGCCTGGGAAGCACAAGTGTTCACATTGCTTCGCAGAATCGCTTTTGTGCAGAAAACAGTAACACTTGTTCAGAACGAAAGAAAGCACAGAGCCCCAGATTTTATGTTGTCCTGGAGAGCTTGCAGAGCACTGGGGAAAGGCAGGCAGAGAATTCCCTGCTAGCACCTTCTCTGTGCCTGTTCACATTGCTTCGCAGAATCGCTTTTGTGCAGAAAACAGTAACACTTGTTCAGAACGAAAGAAAGCACAGAGCCCCAGATTTTATGTTGTCCTGGAGAGCTTGCAGAGCACTGGGGAAAGGCAGGCAGAGAATTCCCTGCTAGCACCTTCTCTGTGCCTGGGAAGCAGAAGTGTTCACATTGCTTCGCAGAATCGCTTTTGTGCAGAAAACAGTAACACTTGTTCAGAACGAAAGAAAGCACAGAGTCCCAGATTTTATGTTGTCCTGGAGAGCTTGCAGAGCACTGGGGAAAGGCAGGCAGAGAATTCCCTGCTAGCACCTTCTCTGTGCCTGGGAAGCACAAGTGTTCACATTGCTTCGCAGAATCGCTTTTGTGCAGAAAACAGTAACACTTGTTCAGAATGAAAGAAAGCACAGAGCCCCAGATTTTATGTTGTCCTGGAGAGCTTGCAGAGCACTGGGGAAAGGCAGGCAGAGAATTCCCTGCTAGCACCTTCTCTGTGCCTGGGAAGCACAAGTGTTCACATTGCTTCGCAGAATCGCTTTTGTGCAGAAAACAGTAACACTTGTTCAGAATGAAAGAAAGCACAGAGCCCCAGATTTTATGTTGTCCTGGAGAGCTTGCAGAGCACTGGGGAAAGGCAGGCAGAGAATTCCCTGCTAGCACCTTCTCTGTGCCTGGGAAGCACAAGTGTTCACATTGCTTGGCAGAATCGCTTTTGTGCAGAAAACAGTAACACTTGTTCAGAACGAAAGAAAGCACAGAGCCCCAGATTTTATGTTGTCCTGGAGAGCTTGCAGAGCACTGGGGAAAGGCAGGCAGAGAATTCCCTGCTAGCACCTTCTCTGTGCCTGTTCACATTGCTTCGCAGAATCGCTTTTGTGCAGAAAACAGTAACACTTGTTCAGAACGAAAGAAAGCACAGGGACCCAGATTTTATGTTGTCCTGGAGAGCTTGAAGAGCACTGGGGAAAGGCAGGCAGAGAATTCCCTGCTAGCACCTTCTCTGTGCCTGGGAAGCACAAGTGTTCACATTGCTTGGCAGAATCGCTTTTGTGCAGAAAACAGTAACACTTGTTCAGAACGAAAGAAAGCACAGAGCCCCAGATTTTATGTTGTCCTGGAGAGCTTGCAGAGCACTGGGGAAAGGCAGGCAGAGAATTCCCTGCTAGCACCTTCTCTGTGCCTGGGAAGCACAAGTGTTCACATTGCTTCGCAGAATTGCTTTTGTGCAGAAAACAGTAACACTTGTTCAGAACGAAAGAAAGCACAGAGCCCCAGATTTTATGTTGTCCTGGAGAGCTTGCAGAGCACTGGGGAAAGGCAGGCAGAGAATTCCCTGCTAGCACCTTCTCTGTGCCTGGGAAGCACAAGTGTTCACATTGCTTCGCAGAATCGCTTTTGTGCAGAAAACAGTAACACTTGTTCAGAACGAAAGAAAGCACAGAGCCCCAGATTTTATGTTGTCCTGGAGAGCTTGCAGAGCACTGGGGAAAGGCAGGCAGAGAATTCCCTGCTAGCACCTTCTCTGTGCCTGGGAAGCACAAGTGTTCACATTGCTTCGCAGAATCGCTTTTGTGCAGAAAACAGTAACACTTGTTCAGAACGAAAGAAAGCACAGAGCCCCAGATTTTATGTTGTCCTGGAGAGCTTGCAGAGCACTGGGGAAAGGCAGGCAGAGAATTCCCTGCTAGCACCTTCTCTGTGCCTGGGAAGCACAAGTGTTCACATTGCTTCGCAGAATCGCTTTTGTGCAGAAAACAGTAACACTTGTTCAGAACGAAAGAAAGCACAGAGCCCCAGATTTTATGTTGTCCTGGAGAGCTTGCAGAGCACTGGGGAAAGGCAGGCAGAGAATTCCCTGCTAGCACCTTCTCTGTGCCTGTTCACATTGCTTGGCAGAATCGCTTTTGTGCAGAAAACAGTAACACTTGTTCAGAACGAAAGAAAGCACAGAGCCCCAGATTTTATGTTGTCCTGGAGAGCTTGCAGAGCACTGGGGAAAGGCAGGCAGAGAATTCCCTGCTAGCACCTTCTCTGTGCCTGGGAAGCACAAGTGTTCACATTGCTTGGCAGAATCGCTTTTGTGCAGAAAACAGTAACACTTGTTCAGAACGAAAGAAAGCACAGAGCCCCAGATTTTATGTTGTCCTGGAGAGCTTGCAGAGCACTGGGGAAAGGCAGGCAGAGAATTCCCTGCTAGCACCTTCTCTGTGCCTGGGAAGCACAAGTGTTCACATTGCTTCGCAGAATCGCTTTTGTGCAGAAAACAGTAACACTTGTTCAGAACGAAAGAAAGCACAGAGCCCCAGATTTTATGTTGTCCTGGAGAGCTTGCAGAGCACTGGGGAAAGGCAGGCAGAGAATTCCCTGCTAGCACCTTCTCTGTGCCTGTTCACATTGCTTCGCAGAATCGCTTTTGTGCAGAAAACAGTAACACTTGTTCAGAACGAAAGAAAGCACAGAGCCCCAGATTTTATGTTGTCCTGGAGAGCTTGCAGAGCACTGGGGAAAGGCAGGCAGAGAATTCCCTGCTAGCACCTTCTCTGTGCCTGGGAAGCACAAGTGTTCACATTGCTTGGCAGAATCGCTTTTGTGCAGAAAACAGTAACACTTGTTCAGAACGAAAGAAAGCACAGAGCCCCAGATTTTATGTTGTCCTGGAGAGCTTGCAGAGCACTGGGGAAAGGCAGGCAGAGAATTCCCTGCTAGCACCTTCTCTGTGCCTGGGAAGCACAAGTGTTCACATTGCTTCGCAGAATCGCTTTTGTGCAGAAAACAGTAACACTTGTTCAGAACGAAAGAAAGCACAGAGCCCCAGATTTTATGTTGTCCTGGAGAGCTTGCAGAGCACTGGGGAAAGGCAGGCAGAGAATTCCCTGCTAGCACCTTCTCTGTGCCTGGGAAGCACAAGTGTTCACATTGCTTCGCAGAATCGCTTTTGTGCAGAAAACAGTAACACTTGTTCAGAACGAAAGAAAGCACAGAGCCCCAGATTTTATGTTGTCCTGGAGAGCTTGCAGAGCACTGGGGAAAGGCAGGCAGAGAATTCCCTGCTAGCACCTTCTCTGTGCCTGTTCACATTGCTTCGCAGAATCGCTTTTGTGCAGAAAACAGTAACACTTGTTCAGAACGAAAGAAAGCACAGAGCCCCAGATTTTATGTTGTCCTGGAGAGCTTGCAGAGCACTGGGGAAAGGCAGGCAGAGAATTCCCTGCTAGCACCTTCTCTGTGCCTGGGAAGCACAAGTGTTCACATTGCTTGGCAGAATCGCTTTTGTGCAGAAAACAGTAACACTTGTTCAGAACGAAAGAAAGCACAGAGCCCCAGATTTTATGTTGTCCTGGAGAGCTTGCAGAGCACTGGGGAAAGGCAGGCAGAGAATTCCCTGCTAGCACCTTCTCTGTGCCTGTTCACATTGCTTGGCAGAATCGCTTTTGTGCAGAAAACAGTAACACTTGTTCAGAACGAAAGAAAGCACAGAGCCCCAGATTTTATGTTGTCCTGGAGAGCTTGCAGAGCACTGGGGAAAGGCAGGCAGAGAATTCCCTGCTAGCACCTTCTCTGTGCCTGGGAAGCACAAGTGTTCACATTGCTTGGCAGAATCGCTTTTGTGCAGAAAACAGTAACACTTGGTGTTCACATTGCTTCGCAGAATCGCTTTTGTGCAGAAAACAGTAACACTTGTTCAGAACGAAAGAAAGCACAGAGCCCCAGATTTTATGTTGTCCTGGAGAGCTTGCAGAGCACTGGGGAAAGGCAGGCAGAGAATTCCCTGCTAGCACCTTCTCTGTGCCTGGGAAGCAGAAGTGTTCACATTGCTTTGCAGAATCGCTTTTGTGCAGAAAACAGTAACACTTGTTCAGAATGAAAGAAAGCACAGAGCCCCAGATTTTATGTTGTCCTGGAGAGCTTGCAGAGCACTGGGGAAAGGCAGGCAGAGAATTCCCTGCTAGCACCTTCTCTGTGCCTGGGAAGCAGAAGTGTTCACATTGCTTCGCAGAATCGCTTTTGTGCAGAAAACAGTAACACTTGTTCAGAACGAAAGAAAGCACAGAGCCCCAGATTTTATGTTGTCCTGGAGAGCTTGCAGAGCACTGGGGAAAGGCAGGCAGAGAATTCCCTGCTAGCACCTTCTCTGTGCCTGGGAAGCACAAGTGTTCACACTGCTTCGCAGAATCGCTTTTGTGCAGAAAACAGTAACACTTGTTCAGAACGAAAGAAAGCACAGAGCCCCAGATTTTATGTTGTCCTGGAGAGCTTGCAGAGCACTGGGGAAAGGCAGGCAGAGAATTCCCTGCTAGCACCTTCTCTGTGCCTGGGAAGCACAAGTGTTCACATTGCTTCGCAGAATCGCTTTTGTGCAGAAAACAGTAACACTTGTTCAGAACGAAAGAAAGCACAGAGCCCCAGATTTTATGTTGTCCTGGAGAGCTTGCAGAGCACTGGGGAAAGGCAGGCAGAGAATTCCCTGCTAGCACCTTCTCTGTGCCTGGGAAGCACAAGTGTTCACATTGCTTCGCAGAATCGCTTTTGTGCAGAAAACAGTAACACTTGTTCAGAACGAAAGAAAGCACAGAGCCCCAGATTTTATGTTGTCCTGGAGAGCTTGCAGAGCACTGGGGAAAGGCAGGCAGAGAATTCCCTGCTAGCACCTTCTCTGTGCCTGGGAAGCACAAGTGTTCACATTGCTTCGCAGAATCGCTTTTGTGCAGAAAACAGTAACATTTGTTCAGAACGAAAGAAAGCACAGAGCCCCAGATTTTATGTTGTCCTGGAGAGCTTGCAGAGCACTGGGGAAAGGCAGGCAGAGAATTCCCTGCTAGCACCTTCTCTGTGCCTGGGAAGCACAAGTGTTCACATTGCTTCGCAGAATCGCTTTTGTGCAGAAAACAGTAACACTTGTTCAGAACGAAAGAAAGCACAGAGCCCCAGATTTGCTGTTGTCCTGGAGAGCTTGCAGAGCACTGGGGAAAGGCAGGCAGAGAATTCCCTGCTAGCACCTTCTCTGTGCCTGTTCACATTGCTTCGCAGAATCGCTTTTGTGCAGAAAACAGTAACACTTGTTCAGAATGAAAGAAAGCACAGAGCCCCAGATTTGCTGTTGTCCTGGAGAGCTTGCAGAGCACTGGGGAAAGGCAGGCAGAGAATTCCCTGCTAGCACCTTCTCTGTGCCTGTTCACATTGCTTCGCAGAATCGCTTTTGTGCAGAAAACAGTAACACTTGTTCAGAATGAAAGAAAGCACAGAGCCCCAGATTTGCTGTTGTCCTGGAGAGCTTGCAGAGCACTGGGGAAAGGCAGGCAGAGAATTCCCTGCTAGCACCTTCTCTGTGCCTGGGAAGCAGAAGTGTTCACATTGCTTCGCAGAATCGCTTTTGTGCAGAAAACAGTAACACTTGTTCAGAACGAAAGAAAGCACAGAGCCCCAGATTTTATGTTGTCCTGGAGAGCTTGCAGAGCACTGGGGAAAGGCAGGCAGAGAATTCCCTGCTAGCACCTTCTCTGTGCCTGGGAAGCACAAGTGTTCACATTGCTTCGCAGAATCGCTTTTGTGCAGAAAACAGTAACACTTGTTCAGAACGAAAGAAAGCACAGAGCCCCAGATTTTATGTTGTCCTGGAGAGCTTGCAGAGCACTGGGGAAAGGCAGGCAGAGAATTCCCTGCTAGCACCTTCTCTGTGCCTGGGAAGCACAAGTGTTCACATTGCTTCGCAGAATCGCTTTTGTGCAGAAAACAGTAACATTTGTTCAGAACGAAAGAAAGCACAGAGCCCCAGATTTTATGTTGTCCTGGAGAGCTTGCAGAGCACTGGGGAAAGGCAGGCAGAGAATTCCCTGCTAGCACCTTCTCTGTGCCTGGGAAGCAGAAGTGTTCACATTGCTTTGCAGAATCGCTTTTGTGCAGAAAACAGTAACACTTGTTCAGAACGAAAGAAAGCACAGAGCCCCAGATTTTATGTTGTCCTGGAGAGCTTGCAGAGCACTGGGGAAAGGCAGGCAGAGAATTCCCTGCTAGCACCTTCTCTGTGCCTGGGAAGCAGAAGTGTTCACATTGCTTTGCAGAATCGCTTTTGTGCAGAAAACAGTAACACTTGTTCAGAACGAAAGAAAGCACAGAGCCCCAGATTTTATGTTGTCCTGGAGAGCTTGCAGAGCACTGGGGAAAGGCAGGCAGAGAATTCCCTGCTAGCACCTTCTCTGTGCCTGGGAAGCAGAAGTGTTCACATTGCTTTGCAGAATCGCTTTTGTGCAGAAAACAGTAACACTTGTTCAGAACGAAAGAAAGCACAGAGCCCCAGATTTTATGTTGTCCTGGAGAGCTTGCAGAGCACTGGGGAAAGGCAGGCAGAGAATTCCCTGCTAGCACCTTCTCTGTGCCTGGGAAGCACAAGTGTTCACATTGCTTCGCAGAATCGCTTTTGTGCAGAAAACAGTAACACTTGTTCAGAACGAAAGAAAGCACAGAGCCCCAGATTTTATGTTGTCCTGGAGAGCTTGCAGAGCACTGGGGAAAGGCAGGCAGAGAATTCCCTGCTAGCACCTTCTCTGTGCCTGGGAAGCACAAGTGTTCACATTGCTTCGCAGAATCGCTTTTGTGCAGAAAACAGTAACACTTGTTCAGAACGAAAGAAAGCACAGAGCCCCAGATTTTATGTTGTCCTGGAGAGCTTGCAGAGCACTGGGGAAAGGCAGGCAGAGAATTCCCTGCTAGCACCTTCTCTGTGCCTGGGAAGCACAAGTGTTCACATTGCTTCGCAGAATCGCTTTTGTGCAGAAAACAGTAACACTTGTTCAGAACGAAAGAAAGCACAGAGCCCCAGATTTTATGTTGTCCTGGAGAGCTTGCAGAGCACTGGGGAAAGGCAGGCAGAGAATTCCCTGCTAGCACCTTCTCTGTGCCTGGGAAGCAGAAGTGTTCACATTGCTTCGCAGAATCGCTTTTGTGCAGAAAACAGTAACATTTGTTCAGAACGAAAGAAAGCACAGAGCCCCAGATTTTATGTTGTCCTGGAGAGCTTGCAGAGCACTGGGGAAAGGCAGGCAGAGAATTCCCTGCTAGCACCTTCTCTGTGCCTGGGAAGCAGAAGTGTTCACATTGCTTTGCAGAATCGCTTTTGTGCAGAAAACAGTAACACTTGTTCAGAACGAAAGAAAGCACAGAGCCCCAGATTTGCTGTTGTCCTGGAGAGCTTGCAGAGCACTGGGGAAAGGCAGGCAGAGAATTCCCTGCTAGCACCTTCTCTGTGCCTGGGAAGCACAAGTGTTCACATTGCTTCGCAGAATCGCTTTTGTGCAGAAAACAGTAACACTTGTTCAGAACGAAAGAAAGCACAGAGCCCCAGATTTTATGTTGTCCTGGAGAGCTTGCAGAGCACTGGGGAAAGGCAGGCAGAGAATTCCCTGCTAGCACCTTCTCTGTGCCTGGGAAGCACAAGTGTTCACATTGCTTCGCAGAATCGCTTTTGTGCAGAAAACAGTAACACTTGTTCAGAACGAAAGAAAGCACAGAGCCCCAGATTTTATGTTGTCCTGGAGAGCTTGCAGAGCACTGGGGAAAGGCAGGCAGAGAATTCCCTGCTAGCACCTTCTCTGTGCCTGGGAAGCACAAGTGTTCACATTGCTTCGCAGAATCGCTTTTGTGCAGAAAACAGTAACACTTGTTCAGAACGAAAGAAAGCACAGAGCCCCAGATTTTATGTTGTCCTGGAGAGCTTGCAGAGCACTGGGGAAAGGCAGGCAGAGAATTCCCTGCTAGCACCTTCTCTGTGCCTGGGAAGCACAAGTGTTCACATTGCTTTGCAGAATCGCTTTTGTGCAGAAAACAGTAACACTTGTTCAGAACGAAAGAAAGCACAGAGCCCCAGATTTGCTGTTGTCCTGGAGAGCTTGCAGAGCACTGGGGAAAGGCAGGCAGAGAATTCCCTGCTAGCACCTTCTCTGTGCCTGGGAAGCACAAGTGTTCACATTGCTTCGCAGAATCGCTTTTGTGCAGAAAACAGTAACACTTGTTCAGAACGAAAGAAAGCACAGAGCCCCAGATTTTATGTTGTCCTGGAGAGCTTGCAGAGCACTGGGGAAAGGCAGGCAGAGAATTCCCTGCTAGCACCTTCTCTGTGCCTGGGAAGCACAAGTGTTCACATTGCTTCGCAGAATCGCTTTTGTGCAGAAAACAGTAACACTTGTTCAGAACGAAAGAAAGCACAGAGCCCCAGATTTTATGTTGTCCTGGAGAGCTTGCAGAGCACTGGGGAAAGGCAGGCAGAGAATTCCCTGCTAGCACCTTCTCTGTGCCTGGGAAGCACAAGTGTTCACATTGCTTCGCAGAATCGCTTTTGTGCAGAAAACAGTAACACTTGTTCAGAACGAAAGAAAGCACAGAGCCCCAGATTTTATGTTGTCCTGGAGAGCTTGCAGAGCACTGGGGAAAGGCAGGCAGAGAATTCCCTGCTAGCACCTTCTCTGTGCCTGGGAAGCAGAAGTGTTCACATTGCTTCGCAGAATCGCTTTTGTGCAGAAAACAGTAACATTTGTTCAGAACGAAAGAAAGCACAGAGCCCCAGATTTTATGTTGTCCTGGAGAGCTTGCAGAGCACTGGGGAAAGGCAGGCAGAGAATTCCTGCTAGCACCTTCTCTGTGCCTGGGAAGCAGAAGTGTTCACATTGCTTTGCAGAATCGCTTTTGTGCAGAAAACAGTAACACTTGTTCAGAACGAAAGAAAGCACAGAGCCCCAGATTTTATGTTGTCCTGGAGAGCTTGCAGAGCACTGGGGAAAGGCAGGCAGAGAATTCCCTGCTAGCACCTTCTCTGTGCTGGGAAGCAGAAGTGTTCACATTGCTTCGCAGAATCGCTTTTGTGCAGAAACAGTAACACTTGTTCAGAACGAAAGAAAGCACAGAGCCCCAGATTTTATGTTGTCCTGGAGAGCTTGCAGAGCACTGGGGAAAGGCAGGCAGAGAATTCCCTGCTAGCACCTTCTCTGTGCCTGGGAAGCACAAGTGTTCACATTGCTTCGCAGAATCGCTTTTGTGCAGAAAACAGTAACACTTGTTCAGAACGAAAGAAAGCACAGAGCCCCAGATTTTATGTTGTCCTGGAGAGCTTGCAGAGCACTGGGAAAGGCAGGCAGAGAATTCCCTGCTAGCACCTTCTCTGTGCCTGTGGAAGCAGAAGTGTTCACATTGCTTCGCAGAATCGCTTTTGTGCAGAAAACAGTAACACTTGTTCAGAACGAAAGAAAGCACAGAGCCCCCAGATTTTATGTTGTCCTGGAGAGCTTGCAGAGCACTGGGGAAAGGCAGGCAGAGAATTCCCTGCTAGCACCTTCTCTGTGCCTGGGAAGCAGAAGTGTTCACATTGCTTTGCAGAATCGCTTTTGTGCAGAAAACAGTAACACTTGTTCAGAACGAAAGAAAGCACAGAGCCCCAGATTTTATGTTGTCCTGGAGAGCTTGCAGAGCACTGGGGAAAGGCAGGCAGAGAATTCCCTGCTAGCACCTTCTCTGTGCCTGGGAAGCACAAGTGTTCACATTGCTTTGCAGAATCGCTTTTGTGCAGAAAACAGTAACACTTGTTCAGAATGAAAGAAAGCACAGAGCCCCAGATTTTATGTTGTCCTGGAGAGCTTGCAGAGCACTGGGGAAAGGCAGGCAGAGAATTCCCTGCTAGCACCTTCTCTGTGCCTGGGAAGCACAAGTGTTCACATTGCTTCGCAGAATCGCTTTTGTGCAGAAAACAGTAACACTTGTTCAGAACGAAAGAAAGCACAGAGCCCCAGATTTTATGTTGTCCTGGAGAGCTTGCAGAGCACTGGGGAAAGGCAGGCAGAGAATTCCCTGCTAGCACCTTCTCTGTGCCTGGGAAGCACAAGTGTTCACATTGCTTCGCAGAATCGCTTTTGTGCAGAAAACAGTAACACTTGTTCAGAACGAAAGAAAGCACAGAGCCCCAGATTTTATGTTGTCCTGGAGAGCTTGCAGAGCACTGGGGAAAGGCAGGCAGAGAATTCCCTGCTAGCACCTTCTCTGTGCCTGGGAAGCACAAGTGTTCACATTGCTTCGCAGAATCGCTTTTGTGCAGAAAACAGTAACACTTGTTCAGAACGAAAGAAAGCACAGAGCCCCAGATTTTATGTTGTCCTGGAGAGCTTGCAGAGCACTGGGAAAGGCAGGCAGAGAATTCCCTGCTAGCACCTTCTCTGTGCCTGGGAAGCACAAGTGTTCACATTGCTTCGCAGAATCGCTTTTGTGCAGAAAACAGTAACACTTGTTCAGAAACGAAAGAAAGCACAGAGCCCCAGATTTTATGTTGTCCTGGAGAGCTTGCAGAGCACTGGGGAAAGGCAGGCAGAGAATTCCCTGCTAGCACCTTCTCTGTGCCTGGGAAGCACAAGTGTTCACATTGCTTCGCAGAATCGCTTTTGTGCAGAAAACAGTAACACTTGTTCAGAACGAAAGAAAGCACAGAGCCCCAGATTTTATGTTGTCCTGGAGAGCTTGCAGAGCACTGGGGAAAGGCAGGCAGAGAATTCCCTGCTAGCACCTTCTCTGTGCCTGGGAAGCACAAGTGTTCACATTGCTTGCAGAATCGCTTTTGTGCAGAAAACAGTAACACTTGTTCAGAATGAAAGAAAGCACAGAGCCCCAGATTTTATGTTGTCCTGGAGAGCTTGCAGAGCACTGGGGAAAGGCAGGCAGAGAATTCCCTGCTAGCACCTTCTCTGTGCCTGGGAAGCACAAGTGTTCACATTGCTTCGCAGAATCGCTTTTGTGCAGAAAACAGTAACACTTGTTCAGAACGAAAGAAAGCAACAGAGCCCCAGATTTTATGTTGTCCTGGAGAGCTTGCAGAGCACTGGGGAAAGGCAGGCAGAGAATTCCCTGCTAGCACCTTCTCTGTGCCTGGGAAGCACAAGTGTTCACATTGCTTCGCAGAATCGCTTTTGTGCAGAAAACAGTAACACTTGTTCAGAACGAAAGAAAGCACAGAGCCCCAGATTTTATGTTGTCCTGGAGAGCTTGCAGAGCACTGGGGAAAGGCAGGCAGAGAATTCCCTGCTAGCACCTTCTCTGTGCCTGGGAAGCACAAGTGTTCACATTGCTTCGCAGAATCGCTTTTGTGCAGAAAACAGTAACACTTGTTCAGAACGAAAGAAAGCACAGAGCCCCAGATTTTATGTTGTCCTGGAGAGCTTGCAGAGCACTGGGGAAAGGCAGGCAGAGAATTCCCTGCTAGCACCTTCTCTGTGCCTGGAAGCACAAGTGTTCACATTGCTTCGCAGAATCGCTTTTGTGCAGAAAACAGTAACACTTGTTCAGAACGAAAGAAAGCACAGAGCCCCAGATTTTGCTGTTGTCCTGGAGAGCTTGCAGAGCACTGGGGAAAGGCAGGCAGAGAATTCCCTGCTAGCACCTTCTCTGTGCCTGGGAAGCACAAGTGTTCACATTGCTTCGCAGAATCGCTTTTGTGCAGAAAACAGTAACACTTGTTCAGAACGAAAGAAAGCACAGAGCCCCAGATTTTATGTTGTCCTGGAGAGCTTGCAGAGCACTGGGAAAGGCAGGCAGAGAATTCCCTGCTAGCACCTTCTCTGTGCCTGGGAAGCACAAGTGTTCACATTGCTTCGCAGAATCGCTTTTGTGCAGAAACAGTAACACTTGTTCAGAACGAAAGAAAGCACCAGAGCCCCAGATTTTATGTTGTCCTGGAGAGCTTGCAGAGCACTGGGAAAGGCAGGCAGAGAATTCCCTGCTAGCACCTTCTCTGTGCCTGGAGGATGTCACATTGCTTCGCAGAATCGCTTTTGTGCAGAAAACAGTAACACTTGTTCAGAACGAAAGAAAGCACAGAGCCCCAGATTTGCTGTTGTCCTGGAGAGCTTGCAGGAGCACTGGGGAAAGGCAGGCAGAGAATCCCTGCTAGCACCTTCTCTGTGCCTGGGAAGCAGAAGTGTTCACATTGCTTCGCAGAATCGCTTTTGTGCAGAAAACAGTAACACTTGTTCAGAACGAAAGAAAGCACAGAGCCCCAGATTTTATGTTGTCCTGGAGAGCTTGCAGAGCACTGGGGAAAGGCAGGCAGAGAATTCCCTGCTAGCACCTTCTCTGTGCCCTGGGAAGCAGAAGTGTTCACATTGCTTTGCAGAATCGCTTTTGTGCAGAAAACAGTAACACTTGTTCAGAACGAAAGAAAGCACAGAGCCCCAGATTTGCTGTTGTCCTGGAGAGCTTGCAGAGCACTGGGGAAAGGCAGGCAGAGAATTCCCTGCTAGCACCTTCTCTGTGCCTGGGAAGCACAAGTGTTCACATTGCTTCGCAGAATCGCTTTTGTGCAGAAAACAGTAACACTTGTTCAGAACGAAAGAAAGCACAGAGCCCCAGATTTTATGTTGTCCTGGAGAGCTTGCAGAGCACTGGGGAAAGGCAGGCAGAGAATTCCCTGCTAGCACCTTCTCTGTGCCTGGGAAGCACAAGTGTTCACATTGCTTCGCAGAATCGCTTTTGTGCAGAAAACAGTAACACTTGTTCAGAACGAAAGAAAGCACAGAGCCCCAGATTTTATGTTGTCCTGGAGAGCTTGCAGAGCACTGGGGAAAGGCAGGCAGAGAATTCCCTGCTAGCACCTTCTCTGTGCCTGGGAAGCACAAGTGTTCACATTGCTTCGCAGAATCGCTTTTGTGCAGAAAACAGTAACACTTGTTCAGAACGAAAGAAAGCACAGAGCCCCAGATTTTATGTTGTCCTGGAGAGCTTGCAGAGCACTGGGAAAGGCAGGCAGAGAATTCCCTGCTAGCACCTTCTCTGTGCCTGGGAAGCACAAGTGTTCACATTGCTTTGCAGAATCGCTTTTGTGCAGAAAACAGTAACACTTGTTCAGAACGAAAGAAAGCACAGAGCCCCAGATTTGCTGTTGTCCTGGAGAGCTTGCAGAGCACTGGGGAAAGGCAGGCAGAGAATTCCTGCTAGCACCTTCTCTGTGCCTGGGAAGCACAAGTGTTCACATTGCTTTCGCAGAATCGCTTTTGTGCAGAAAACAGTAACACTTGTTCAGAACGAAAGAAAGCACAGAGCCCCAGATTTTATGTTGTCCTGGAGAGCTTGCAGAGCACTGGGGAAAGGCAGGCAGAGAATTCCACTGCTAGCACCTTCTCTGTGCCTGGGAAGCACAAGTGTTCACATTGCTTCGCAGAATCGCTTTTGTGCAGAAAACAGTAACACTTGTTCAGAACGAAAGAAAGCACAGAGCCCCAGATTTTATGTTGTCCTGGAGAGCTTGCAGAGCACTGGGGAAAGGCAGGCAGAGAATTCCCTGCTAGCACCTTCTCTGTGCCTGGGAAGCACAAGTGTTCACATTGCTTCGCAGAATCGCTTTTGTGCAGAAAACAGTAACACTTGTTCAGAACGAAAGAAAGCACAGAGCCCCAGATTTTATGTTGTCCTGGAGAGCTTGCAGAGCACTGGGGAAAGGCAGGCAGAGAATTCCCTGCTAGCACCTTCTCTGTGCCTGGGAAGCAGAAGTGTTCACATTGCTTCGCAGAATCGCTTTTGTGCAGAAAACAGTAACATTTGTTCAGAACGAAAGAAAGCACAGAGCCCCAGATTTTATGTTGTCCTGGAGAGCTTGCAGAGCACTGGGGAAAGGCAGGCAGAGAATTCCCTGCTAGCACCTTCTCTGTGCCTGGGAAGCAGAAGTGTTCACATTGCTTTGCAGAATCGCTTTTGTGCAGAAAACAGTAACACTTGTTCAGAACGAAAGAAAGCACAGAGCCCCAGATTTTATGTTGTCCTGGTAGAGCTTGCAGAGCACTGGGGAAAGGCAGGCAGAGAATTCCCTGCTAGCACCTTCTCTGTGCCTGGGAAGCACAAGTGTTCACATTGCTTTGCAGAATCGCTTTTGTGCAGAAAACAGTAACACTTGTTCAGAACGAAAGAAAGCACAGAGCCCCAGATTTTATGTTGTCCTGGAGAGCTTGCAGAGCACTGGGGAAAGGCAGGCAGAGAATTCCCTGCTAGCACCTTCTCTGTGCCTGGGAAGCAGAAGTGTTCACATTGCTTCGCAGAATCGCTTTTGTGCAGAAAACAGTAACACTTGTTCAGAACGAAAGAAAGCACAGAGCCCCAGATTTTATGTTGTCCTGGAGAGCTTGCAGAGCACTGGGGAAAGGCAGGCAGAGAATTCCCTGCTAGCACCTTCTCTGTGCCTGGGAAGCAGCAAGTGTTCACATTGCTTTCGCAGAATCGCTTTTGTGCAGAAAACAGTAACACTTGTTCAGAACGAAAGAAAGCACAGAGCCCCAGATTTTATGTTGTCCTGGAGAGCTTGCAGAGCACTGGGGAAAGGCAGGCAGAGAATTCCCTGCTAGCACCTTCTCTGTGCCTGGGAAGCACAAGTGTTCACATTGCTTTCGCAGAATCGCTTTTGTGCAGAAAACAGTAACACTTGTTCAGAACGAAAGAAAGCACAGAGCCCCAGATTTTATGTTGTCCTGGAGAGCTTGCAGAGCACTGGGGAAAGGCAGGCAGAGAATTCCCTGCTAGCACCTTCTCTGTGCCTGGGAAGCACAAGTGTTCACATTGCTTCGCAGAATCGCTTTTGTGCAGAAAACAGTAACACTTGTTCAGAACGAAAGAAAGCACAGAGCCCCAGATTTTATGTTGTCCTGGAGAGCTTGCAGAGCACTGGGGAAAGGCAGGCAGAGAATTCCCTGCTAGCACTTCTCTGTGCCTGGGAAGCACAAGTGTTCACATTGCTTCGCAGAATCGCTTTTGTGCAGAAAACAGTAACACTTGTTCAGACGAAAGAAAGCACAGAGCCCCAGATTTTATGTTGTCCTGGAGAGCTTGCAGAGCACTGGGGAAAGGCAGGCAGAGAATTCCCCTGCTAGCACCTTCTCTGTGCCTGGGAAGCACAAGTGTTCACATTGCTTCGCAGAATCGCTTTTGTGCAGAAAACAGTAACACTTGTTCAGAACGAAAGAAAGCACAGAGCCCCAGATTTTATGTTGTCCTGGAGAGCTTGCAGAGCACTGGGGAAAGGCAGGCAGAGAATTCCCTGCTAGCACCTTCTCTGTGCCTGGGAAGCACAAGTGTTCACATTGCTTCGCAGAATCGCTTTTGTGCAGAAAACAGTAACACTTGTTCAGAACGAAAGAAAGCACAGAGCCCCAGATTTTATGTTGTCCTGGAGAGCTTGCAGAGCACTGGGGAAAGGCAGGCAGAGAATTCCCTGCTAGCACCTTCTCTGTGCCTGGGAAGCACAAGTGTTCACATTGCTTCGCAGAATCGCTTTTGTGCAGAAAACAGTAACACTTGTTCAGAACGAAAGAAAGCACAGAGCCCCAGATTTTATGTTGTCCTGGAGAGCTTGCAGAGCACTGGGGAAAGGCAGGCAGAGAATTCCCTGCTAGCACCTTCTCTGTGCCTGGGAAGCACAAGTGTTCACATTGCTTTGCAGAATCGCTTTTGTGCAGAAAACAGTAACACTTGTTCAGAATGAAAGAAAGCACAGAGCCCCAGATTTTATGTTGTCTGGAGAGCTTGCAGAGCACTGGGGAAAGGCAGGCAGAGAATTCCCTGCTAGCACCTTCTCTGTGCCTGGGAAGCACAAGTGTTCACATTGCTTCGCAGAATCGCTTTTGTGCAGAAAACAGTAACACTTGTTCAGAACGAAAGAAAGCACAGAGCCCCAGATTTTATGTTGTCCTGGAGAGCTTGCAGAGCACTGGGGAAAGGCAGGCAGAGAATTCCCTGCTAGCACCTTCTCTGTGCCTGGGAAGCACAAGTGTTCACATTGCTTCGCAGAATCGCTTTTGTGCAGAAAACAGTAACACTTGTTCAGAACGAAAGAAAGCACAGAGCCCCAGATTTTATGTTGTCCTGGAGAGCTTGCAGAGCACTGGGGAAAGGCAGCAGAGAATTCCCTGCTAGCACCTTCTCTGTGCCTGGGAAGCACAAGTGTTCACATTGCTTCGCAGAATCGCTTTTGTGCAGAAAACAGTAACACTTGTTCAGAACGAAAGAAAGCACAGAGCCCCAGATTTTATGTTGTCCTGGAGAGCTTGCAGAGCACTGGGGAAAGGGCAGGCAGAGAATTCCCTGCTAGCACCTTCTCTGTGCCTGGGAAGCACAAGTGTTCACATTGCTTCGCAGAATCGCTTTTGTGCAGAAAACAGTAACACTTGTTCAGAACGAAAGAAAGCACAGAGCCCCAGATTTGCTGTTGTCCTGGAGAGCTTGCAGAGCACTGTGGGAAAGGCAGGCAGAGAATTCCCTGCTAGCACCTTCTCTGTGCCTGGGAAGCACAAGTGTTCACATTGCTTCGCAGAATCGCTTTTGTGCAGAAAACAGTAACACTTGTTCAGAACGAAAGAAAGCACAGAGCCCCAGATTTTATGTTGTCCTGGAGAGCTTGCAGAGCACTGGGGAAAGGCAGGCAGAGAATTCCCTGCTAGCACCTTCTCTGTGCCTGGGAAGCACAAGTGTTCACATTGCTTCGCAGAATCGCTTTTGTGCAGAAAACAGTAACACTTGTTCAGAACGAAAGAAAGCACAGAGCCCCAGATTTTATGTTGTCACTGGAGAGAGCTTGCAGAGCACTGGGAAAGGCAGCAGAGAATTCCCTGCTAGCACCTTCTCTTGCCTGACAGTTCACATTGCTTCGCAGAATCGCTTTTGTGCAGAAAACAGTAACACTTGTTCAGAACTGAAAGAAAGCACAGAGCCCAGATTTGCTGTTGTCCTGGAGAGCTTGCAGAGCACTGGGGAAAGGCAGGCAGAGAATTCCCTGCTAGCACCTTCTCTGTGCCTGGGAAGCAGAAGTGTTCACATTGCTTCGCAGAATCGCTTTTGTGCAGAAAACAGTAACACTTGTTCAGAACGAAAGAAAGCACAGAGCCCCAGATTTTATGTTGTCCTGGAGAGCTTGCAGAGCACTGGGGAAAGGCAGGCAGAGAATTCCCTGCTAGCACCTTCTCTGTGCCTGGAAGCAGAAGTGTTCACATTGCTTTTGCAGAATCGCTTTTGTGCAGAAAACAGTAACACTTGTTCAGAACGAAAGAAAGCACAGAGCCCCAGATTTTATGTTGTCCTGTGGTGAGCTTGCAGAGCACTGGGGAAAGGCAGGCAGAGAATTCCTGCTAGCAC
>NW_027437104.1:0-26974 GCF_047716275.1 Strix uralensis
TTGTGCCAGCAAAATCGAAACACTTGTTCACTGATCAAACGAAAGAAGAGCACAGAGCCCCAGATTTTATGTTGTCCTGGAGAGCTTTGCAGAGCACTGGGGGAAAGGCAGGCAGAGAATTCCCTGCTGCTGCATCCTTCTCTGTGCCTGCTTCACATTGCTTCGCAGAATCGTCTTTTGTGCAGAAAACAGTTAACACTTGTTCAGTTCGACGAAAGAAAGCACAGAGCCCCAGAATTTATGTTGTCCTGGAGAGCTTGCAGAGCACTGGGAGAAAGGCAGGCAGAGAATTCCCTGCTTAGAACCTTCTCTGTGCCTGGAAGCACAAGTGTTCACATTGCTTCGCAGAATCGCTTTTGTGCAGAAAACAGTAAACACTTGTTCAGAACGAAAGAAAGCACAGAGCCCCAGATTTTATGTTGTCCTGGAGAGCTTGCAGAGCACTGGGGAAAGGCAGGCAGAGAATTCCCTAGCTAGCACCTTCTCTGTGCCTGGAAGCAAAGTGTTCACATTGCTTCGCAAGAATCGCTTTTGTGCAGAAAACAGTAACACTTGTTCAGACGAAAGAAAGCACAGAGCCCAGATTTTATGTTGTCCTGGAGAG
Organism: Strix uralensis; assembly: GCF_047716275.1. Classification (NCBI taxonomy): domain Eukaryota; kingdom Metazoa; phylum Chordata; class Aves; order Strigiformes; family Strigidae; genus Strix; species Strix uralensis. Next base: position 605 of record NW_027437104.1, read on the forward strand.
CTTGCAGAGCACTGGGGAAAGGCAGGCAGAGAATTCCCTGCTAGCACCTTCTCTGTGCCTGGAAGCACAGTGTTCACATTGCTTCGCAGAATCGCTTTTGTGCAGAAAACAGTAACACTTGTTCAGAACGAAAGAAAGCACAGAGCCCCAGATTTTATGTTGTCCTGGAGAGCTTGCAGAGCACTGGGGAAAGGCAGGCAGAGAATTCCCTGCTAGCACCTTCTCTGTGCCTGGGAAGCAAAGTGTTCACATTGCTTCGCAGAATCGCTTTTGTGCAGAAAACAGTAACACTTGTTCAGAACGAAAGAAAGCACAGAGCCCCAGATTTTATGTTGTCCTGGAGAGCTTGCAGAGCACTGGGGAAAGGCAGGCAGAGAATTCCCTGCTAGCACCTTCTCTGTGCCTGAATCAGAGGTTCACATTGCTTCGCAGAATCGCTTTTGTGCAGAAAACAGTAACACTTGTTCAGAACGAAAGAAAGCACAGAGCCCCAGATTTTATGTTGTCCTGGAGAGCTTGCAGAGCACTGGGGAAAGGCAGGCAGAGAATTCCCTGCTAGCACCTTCTCTGTGCCTGGGAAGCACAAGTGTTCACATTGCTTAGCAGAATCGCTTTTGTGCAGAAAACAGTAACACTTGTTCAGAACGAAAGAAAGCACAGAGCCCCAGATTTTATGTTGTCCTGGAGAGCTTGCAGAGCACTGGGGAAAGGCAGGCAGAGAATTCCCTGCTAGCACCTTCTCTGTGCCTGATTCACATTGCTTCGCAGAATCGCTTTTGTGCAGAAAACAGTAACACTTGTTCAGAACGAAAGAAAGCACAGAGCCCCAGATTTTATGTTGTCCTGGAGAGCTTGCAGAGCACTGGGGAAAGGCAGGCAGAGAATTCCCTGCTAGCACCTTCTCTGTGCCTGGGAAGCACAAGTGTTCACATTGCTTCGCAGAATCGCTTTTGTGCAGAAACAGTAACACTTGTTCAGAACGAAAGAAAGCACAGAGCCCCAGATTTTATGTTGTCCTGGAGAGCTTGCAGAGCACTGGGGAAAGGCAGGCAGAGAATTCCCTGCTAGCACCTTCTCTGTGCCTGGGAAGCACAAGGTTCACATTGCTTCGCAGAATCGCTTTTGTGCAGAAAACAGTAACACTTGTTCAGAACGAAAGAAAGCACAGAGCCCCAGATTTTATGTTGTCCTGGAGAGCTTGCAGAGCACTGGGGAAAGGCAGGCAGAGAATTCCCTGCTAGCACCTTCTCTGTGCCTGGAAGCACAGTGTTCACATTGCTTCTCGCAGAATCGCTTTTTGTGCAGAAAACAGTAACACTTGTTCAGAACGAAAGAAAGCACAGAGCCCCAGATTTTATGTTGTCCTGGAGAGCTTGCAGAGCACTGGGGAAAGGCAGGCAGAGAATTCCCTGCTAGCACCTTCTCTGTGCCTGGGAAGCACAAGTGTTCACATTGCTTCGCAGAATCGCTTTTGTGCAGAAAACAGTAACACTTGTTCAGAACGAAAGAAAGCACAGAGCCCCAGATTTTATGTTGTCCTGGAGAGCTTGCAGAGCACTGGGGAAAGGCAGGCAGAGAATTCCCTGCTAGCACCTTCTCTGTGCCTGGGAAGCACAAGTGTTCACATTGCTTCGCAGAATCGCTTTTGTGCAGAAAACAGTAACACTTGTTCAGAACGAAAGAAAGCACAGAGCCCCAGATTTTATGTTGTCCTGGAGAGCTTGCAGAGCACTGGGGAAAGGCAGGCAGAGAATTCCCTGCTAGCACCTTCTCTGTGCCTGGGAAGCAGAAGTGTTCACATTGCTTCGCAGAATCGCTTTTGTGCAGAAAACAGTAACACTTGTTCAGAACGAAAGAAAGCACAGAGCCCCAGATTTTATGTTGTCCTGGAGAGCTTGCAGAGCACTGGGGAAAGGCAGGCAGAGAATTCCCTGCTAGCACCTTCTCTGTGCCTGGGAAGCACAAGTGTTCACATTGCTTCGCAGAATCGCTTTTGTGCAGAAAACAGTAACACTTGTTCAGAACGAAAGAAAGCACAGAGCCCCAGATTTTATGTTGTCCTGGAGAGCTTGCAGAGCACTGGGGAAAGGCAGGCAGAGAATTCCCTGCTAGCACCTTCTCTGTGCCTGGGAAGCACAAGTGTTCACATTGCTTCGCAGAATCGCTTTTGTGCAGAAAACAGTAACACTTGTTCAGAACGAAAGAAAGCACAGAGCCCCAGATTTTATGTTGTCCTGGAGAGCTTGCAGAGCACTGGGGAAAGGCAGGCAGAGAATTCCCTGCTAGCACCTTCTCTGTGCCTGGGAAGCACAAGTGTTCACATTGCTTCGCAGAATCGCTTTTGTGCAGAAAACAGTAACACTTGTTCAGAACGAAAGAAAGCACAGAGCCCCAGATTTTATGTTGTCCTGGAGAGCTTGCAGAGCACTGGGGAAAGGCAGGCAGAGAATTCCCTGCTAGCACCTTCTCTGTGCCTGGGAAGCACAAGTGTTCACATTGCTTCGCAGAATCGCTTTTGTGCAGAAAACAGTAACACTTGTTCAGAACGAAAGAAAGCACAGAGCCCCAGATTTTATGTTGTCCTGGAGAGCTTGCAGAGCACTGGGGAAAGGCAGGCAGAGAATTCCCTGCTAGCACCTTCTCTGTGCCTGGGAAGCACAAGTGTTCACATTGCTTCGCAGAATCGCTTTTGTGCAGAAAACAGTAACACTTGTTCAGAACGAAAGAAAGCACAGAGCCCCAGATTTTATGTTGTCCTGGAGAGCTTGCAGAGCACTGGGGAAAGGCAGGCAGAGAATTCCCTGCTAGCACCTTCTCTGTGCCTGGGAAGCACAAGTGTTCACATTGCTTCGCAGAATCGCTTTTGTGCAGAAAACAGTAACACTTGTTCAGAACGAAAGAAAGCACAGAGCCCCAGATTTTATGTTGTCCTGGAGAGCTTGCAGAGCACTGGGGAAAGGCAGGCAGAGAATTCCCTGCTAGCACCTTCTCTGTGCCTGGGAAGCACAAGTGTTCACATTGCTTCGCAGAATCGCTTTTGTGCAGAAAACAGTAACACTTGTTCAGAACGAAAGAAAGCACAGAGCCCCAGATTTTATGTTGTCCTGGAGAGCTTGCAGAGCACTGGGGAAAGGCAGGCAGAGAATTCCCTGCTAGCACCTTCTCTGTGCCTGGGAAGCACAAGTGTTCACATTGCTTCGCAGAATCGCTTTTGTGCAGAAAACAGTAACACTTGTTCAGAACGAAAGAAAGCACAGAGCCCCAGATTTTATGTTGTCCTGGAGAGCTTGCAGAGCACTGGGGAAAGGCAGGCAGAGAATTCCCTGCTAGCACCTTCTCTGTGCCTGGGAAGCACAAGTGTTCACATTGCTTCGCAGAATCGCTTTTGTGCAGAAAACAGTAACACTTGTTCAGAACGAAAGAAAGCACAGAGCCCCAGATTTTATGTTGTCCTGGAGAGCTTGCAGAGCACTGGGGAAAGGCAGGCAGAGAATTCCCTGCTAGCACCTTCTCTGTGCCTGGGAAGCACAAGTGTTCACATTGCTTCGCAGAATCGCTTTTGTGCAGAAAACAGTAACACTTGTTCAGAACGAAAGAAAGCACAGAGCCCCAGATTTTATGTTGTCCTGGAGAGCTTGCAGAGCACTGGGGAAAGGCAGGCAGAGAATTCCCTGCTAGCACCTTCTCTGTGCCTGGGAAGCACAAGTGTTCACATTGCTTCGCAGAATCGCTTTTGTGCAGAAAACAGTAACACTTGTTCAGAACTGAAAGAAAGCACAGAGCCCCAGATTTTATGTTGTCCTGGAGAGCTTGCAGAGCACTGGGGAAAGGCAGGCAGAGAATTCCCTGCTAGCACCTTCTCTGTGCCTGGGAAGCACAAGTGTTCACATTGCTTCGCAGAATCGCTTTTGTGCAGAAAACAGTAACACTTGTTCAGAACGAAAGAAAGCACAGAGCCCCAGATTTTATGTTGTCCTGGAGAGCTTGCAGAGCACTGGGGAAAGGCAGGCAGAGAATTCCCTGCTAGCACCTTCTCTGTGCCTGGGAAGCACAAGTGTTCACATTGCTTCGCAGAATCGCTTTTGTGCAGAAAACAGTAACACTTGTTCAGAACGAAAGAAAGCACAGAGCCCCAGATTTTATGTTGTCCTGGAGAGCTTGCAGAGCACTGGGGAAAGGCAGGCAGAGAATTCCCTGCTAGCACCTTCTCTGTGCCTGGGAAGCACAAGTGTTCACATTGCTTCGCAGAATCGCTTTTGTGCAGAAAACAGTAACACTTGTTCAGAACGAAAGAAAGCACAGAGCCCCAGATTTTATGTTGTCCTGGAGAGCTTGCAGAGCACTGGGGAAAGGCAGGCAGAGAATTCCCTGCTAGCACCTTCTCTGTGCCTGGGAAGCACAAGTGTTCACATTGCTTCGCAGAATCGCTTTTGTGCAGAAAACAGTAACACTTGTTCAGAACGAAAGAAAGCACAGAGCCCCAGATTTTATGTTGTCCTGGAGAGCTTGCAGAGCACTGGGGAAAGGCAGGCAGAGAATTCCCTGCTAGCACCTTCTCTGTGCCTGGGAAGCACAAGTGTTCACATTGCTTCGCAGAATCGCTTTTGTGCAGAAAACAGTAACACTTGTTCAGAACGAAAGAAAGCACAGAGCCCCAGATTTTATGTTGTCCTGGAGAGCTTGCAGAGCACTGGGGAAAGGCAGGCAGAGAATTCCCTGCTAGCACCTTCTCTGTGCCTGGGAAGCACAAGTGTTCACATTGCTTCGCAGAATCGCTTTTGTGCAGAAAACAGTAACACTTGTTCAGAACGAAAGAAAGCACAGAGCCCCAGATTTTATGTTGTCCTGGAGAGCTTGCAGAGCACTGGGGAAAGGCAGGCAGAGAATTCCCTGCTAGCACCTTCTCTGTGCCTGGGAAGCACAAGTGTTCACATTGCTTCGCAGAATCGCTTTTGTGCAGAAAACAGTAACACTTGTTCAGAATGAAAGAAAGCACAGAGCCCCAGATTTTATGTTGTCCTGGAGAGCTTGCAGAGCACTGGGGAAAGGCAGGCAGAGAATTCCCTGCTAGCACCTTCTCAGTGCCTGGGAAACACAAGTGTTCACATTGCTTCGCAGAATCGCTTTTGTGCAGAAAACAGTAACACTTGTTCAGAACGAAAGAAAGCACAGAGCCCCAGATTTTATGTTGTCCTGGAGAGCTTGCAGAGCACTGGGGAAAGGCAGGCAGAGAATTCCCTGCTAGCACCTTCTCTGTTGCCTGTTCACATTGCTTCGCAGAATCGCTTTTGTGCAGAAAACAGTAACACTTGTTCAGAACGAAAGAAAGCACAGAGCCCCAGATTTTATGTTGTCCTGGAGAGCTTGCAGAGCACTGGGGAAAGGCAGGCAGAGAATTCCCTGCTAGCACCTTCTCTGTGCCTGGAAGCACAAGTGTTCACATTGCTTCGCAGAATCGCTTTTGTGCAGAAAACAGTAACACTTGTTCAGAACGAAAGAAAGCACAGAGCCCCAGATTTTATGTTGTCCTGGAGAGCTTGCAGAGCACTGGGGAAAGGCAGGCAGAGAATTCCCTGCTAGCACCTTCTCTGTGCCTGGGAAGCACAAGTGTTCACATTGCTTCGCAGAATCGCTTTTGTGCAGAAAACAGTAACACTTGTTCAGAACGAAAGAAAGCACAGAGCCCCAGATTTTATGTTGTCCTGGAGAGCTTGCAGAGCACTGGGGAAAGGCAGGCAGAGAATTCCCTGCTAGCACCTTCTCTGTGCCTGGGAAGCACAAGTGTTCACATTGCTTCGCAGAATCGCTTTTGTGCAGAAAACAGTAACACCTGTTCAGAACGAAAGAAAGCACAGAGCCCCAGATTTTATGTTGTCCTGGAGAGCTTGCAGAGCACTGGGGAAAGGCAGGCAGAGAATTCCCTGCTAGCACCTTCTCTGTGCCTGGGAAGCACAAGTGTTCACATTGCTTCGCAGAATCGCTTTTGTGCAGAAAACAGTAACACTTGTTCAGAACGAAAGAAAGCACAGAGCCCCAGATTTTATGTTGTCCTGGAGAGCTTGCAGAGCACTGGGGAAAGGCAGGCAGAGAATTCCCTGCTAGCACCTTCTCTGTGCCTGGGAAGCACAAGTGTTCACATTGCTTCGCAGAATCGCTTTTGTGCAGAAAACAGTAACACTTGTTCAGAACGAAAGAAAGCACAGAGCCCCAGATTTTATGTTGTCCTGGAGAGCTTGCAGAGCACTGGGGAAAGGCAGGCAGAGAATTCCCTGCTAGCACCTTCTCAGTGCCTGGGAAACACAAGTGTTCACATTGCTTCGCAGAATCGCTTTTGTGCAGAAAACAGTAACACTTGTTCAGAACGAAAGAAAGCACAGAGCCCCAGATTTTATGTTGTCCTGGAGAGCTTGCAGAGCACTGGGGAAAGGCAGGCAGAGAATTCCCTGCTAGCACCTTCTCAGTGCCTGGGAAACACAAGTGTTCACATTGCTTCGCAGAATCGCTTTTGTGCAGAAAACAGTAACACTTGTTCAGAACGAAAGAAAGCACAGAGCCCCAGATTTTATGTTGTCCTGGAGAGCTTGCAGAGCACTGGGGAAAGGCAGGCAGAGAATTCCCTGCTAGCACCTTCTCTGTGCCTGTTCACATTGCTTCGCAGAATCGCTTTTGTGCAGAAAACAGTAACACTTGTTCAGAACGAAAGAAAGCACAGAGCCCCAGATTTTATGTTGTCCTGGAGAGCTTGCAGAGCACTGGGGAAAGGCAGGCAGAGAATTCCCTGCTAGCACCTTCTCTGTGCCTGGGAAGCACAAGTGTTCACATTGCTTCGCAGAATTGCTTTTGTGCAGAAAACAGTAACACTTGTTCAGAACGAAAGAAAGCACAGAGCCCCAGATTTGCTGTTGTCCTGGAGAGCTTGCAGAGCACTGGGGAAAGGCAGGCAGAGAATTCCCTGCTAGCACCTTCTCTGTGCCTGGGAAGCACAAGTGTTCACATTGCTTCGCAGAATCGCTTTTGTGCAGAAAACAGTAACACTTGTTCAGAACGAAAGAAAGCACAGAGCCCCAGATTTTATGTTGTCCTGGAGAGCTTGCAGAGCACTGGGGAAAGGCAGGCAGAGAATTCCCTGCTAGCACCTTCTCTGTGCCTGGGAAGCACAAGTGTTCACATTGCTTCGCAGAATCGCTTTTGTGCAGAAAACAGTAACACTTGTTCAGAATGAAAGAAAGCACAGAGCCCCAGATTTTATGTTGTCCTGGAGAGCTTGCAGAGCACTGGGGAAAGGCAGGCAGAGAATTCCCTGCTAGCACCTTCTCTGTGCCTGGGAAGCACAAGTGTTCACATTGCTTGGCAGAATCGCTTTTGTGCAGAAAACAGTAACACCTGTTCAGAACGAAAGAAAGCACAGAGCCCCAGATTTTATGTTGTCCTGGAGAGCTTGCAGAGCACTGGGGAAAGGCAGGCAGAGAATTCCCTGCTAGCACCTTCTCTGTGCCTGGGAAGCACAAGTGTTCACATTGCTTCGCAGAATCGCTTTTGTGCAGAAAACAGTAACACTTGTTCAGAACGAAAGAAAGCACAGAGCCCCAGATTTTATGTTGTCCTGGAGAGCTTGCAGAGCACTGGGGAAAGGCAGGCAGAGAATTCCCTGCTAGCACCTTCTCTGTGCCTGGGAAGCACAAGTGTTCACATTGCTTCGCAGAATCGCTTTTGTGCAGAAAACAGTAACACTTGTTCAGAACGAAAGAAAGCACAGAGCCCCAGATTTTATGTTGTCCTGGAGAGCTTGCAGAGCACTGGGGAAAGGCAGGCAGAGAATTCCCTGCTAGCACCTTCTCAGTGCCTGGGAAACACAAGTGTTCACATTGCTTCGCAGAATCGCTTTTGTGCAGAAAACACTAACACTTGTTCAGAACGAAAGAAAGCACAGAGCCCCAGATTTTATGTTGTCCTGGAGAGCTTGCAGAGCACTGGGGAAAGGCAGGCAGAGAATTCCCTGCTAGCACCTTCTCTGTGCCTGTTCACATTGCTTCGCAGAATCGCTTTTGTGCAGAAAACAGTAACACTTGTTCAGAATGAAAGAAAGCACAGAGCCCCAGATTTTATGTTGTCCTGGAGAGCTTGCAGAGCACTGGGGAAAGGCAGGCAGAGAATTCCCTGCTAGCACCTTCTCTGTGCCTGGGAAGCACAAGTGTTCACATTGCTTCGCAGAATCGCTTTTGTGCAGAAAACAGTAACACTTGTTCAGAACGAAAGAAAGCACAGAGCCCCAGATTTTATGTTGTCCTGGAGAGCTTGCAGAGCACTGGGGAAAGGCAGGCAGAGAATTCCCTGCTAGCACCTTCTCTGTGCCTGTTCACATTGCTTCGCAGAATCGCTTTTGTGCAGAAAACAGTAACACTTGTTCAGAACGAAAGAAAGCACAGAGCCCCAGAATTTATGTTGTCCTGGAGAGCTTGCAGAGCACTGGGGAAAGGCAGGCAGAGAATTCCCTGCTAGCACCTTCTCTGTGCCTGGGAAGCACAAGTGTTCACATTGCTTCGCAGAATCGCTTTTGTGCAGAAAACAGTAACACTTGTTCAGAACGAAAGAAAGCACAGAGCCCCAGATTTTATGTTGTCCTGGAGAGCTTGCAGAGCACTGGGGAAAGGCAGGCAGAGAATTCCTTGCTAGCACCTTCTCTGTGCCTTGGAAGCAGAAGTGTTCACATTGCTTCGCAAAATCGCTTTTGTGCAGAAAACACTAACACTTGTTCAGAACGAAAGAAAGCACAGAGCCCCAGATTTTATGTTGTCCTGGAGAGCTTGCAGAGCACTGGGGAAAGGCAGGCAGAGAATTCCCTGCTAGCACCTTCTCTGTGCCTGGGAAGCACAAGTGTTCACATTGCTTCGCAGAATCGCTTTTGTGCAGAAAACAGTAACACTTGTTCAGAACGAAAGAAAGCACAGAGCCCCAGATTTTATGTTGTCCTGGAGAGCTTGCAGAGCACTGGGGAAAGGCAGGCAGAGAATTCCCTGCTAGCACCTTCTCTGTGCCTGTTCACATTGCTTCGCAGAATCGCTTTTGTGCAGAAAACAGTAACACTTGTTCAGAACGAAAGAAAGCACAGAGCCCCAGATTTTATGTTGTCCTGGAGAGCTTGCAGAGCACTGGGGAAAGGCAGGCAGAGAATTCCCTGCTAGCACCTTCTCTGTGCCTGGGAAGCACAAGTGTTCACATTGCTTCGCAGAATCGCTTTTGTGCAGAAAACAGTAACACTTGTTCAGAACGAAAGAAAGCACAGAGCCCCAGATTTTATGTTGTCCTGGAGAGCTTGCAGAGCACTGGGGAAAGGCAGGCAGAGAATTCCCTGCTAGCACCTTCTCTGTGCCTGGGAAGCACAAGTGTTCACATTGCTTCGCAGAATCGCTTTTGTGCAGAAAACAGTAACACTTGTTCAGAACGAAAGAAAGCACAGAGCCCCAGATTTTATGCTGTCCTGGAGAGCTTGCAGAGCACTGGGGAAAGGCAGGCAGAGAATTCCCTGCTAGCACCTTCTCTGTGCCTGGGAAGCACAAGTGTTCACATTGCTTCGCAGAATTGCTTTTGTGCAGAAAACAGTAACACTTGTTCAGAACGAAAGAAAGCACAGAGCCCCAGATTTTATGTTGTCCTGGAGAGCTTGCAGAGCACTGGGGAAAGGCAGGCAGAGAATTCCCTGCTAGCACCTTCTCTGTGCCTGTTCACATTGCTTCGCAGAATTGCTTTTGTGCAGAAAACAGTAACACTTGTTCAGAACGAAAGAAAGCACAGAGCCCCAGATTTTATGTTGTCCTGGAGAGCTTGCAGAGCACTGGGGAAAGGCAGGCAGAGAATTCCCTGCTAGCACCTTCTCTGTGCCTGTTCACATTGCTTCTCAGAATCGCTTTTGTGCAGAAAACAGTAACACTTGTTCAGACGAAAGAAAGCACAGAGCCCCAGAATTTATGTTGTCCTGGAGAGCTTGCAGAGCACTGGGGAAAGGCAGGCAGAGAATTCCCTGCTAGCACCTTCTCTGTGCCTGGGAAGCACAAGTGTTCACATTGCTTCGCAGAATCGCTTTTGTGCAGAAAACAGTAACACTTGTTCAGAACGAAAGAAAGCACAGAGCCCCAGATTTGCTGTTGTCCTGGAGAGCTTGCAGAGCACTGGGGAAAGGCAGGCAGAGAATTCCCTGCTAGCACCTTCTCTGTGCCTGGGAAGCACAAGTGTTCACATTGCTTCGCAGAATCGCTTTTGTGCAGAAAACAGTAACACTTGTTCAGAACGAAAGAAAGCACAGAGCCCCAGATTTTATGTTGTCCTGGAGAGCTTGCAGAGCACTGGGGAAAGGCAGGCAGAGAATTCCCTGCTAGCACCTTCTCTGTGCCTGTTCACATTGCTTCGCAGAATCGCTTTTGTGCAGAAAACAGTAACACTTGTTCAGAACGAAAGAAAGCACAGAGCCCCAGATTTGCTGTTGTCCTGGAGAGCTTGCAGAGCACTGGGGAAAGGCAGGCAGAGAATTCCTTGCTAGCACCTTCTCTGTGCCTTGGAAGCAGAAGTGTTCACATTGCTTCGCAGAATCGCTTTTGTGCAGAAAACAGTAACACTTGTTCAGAACGAAAGAAAGCACAGAGCCCCAGATTTTATGTTGTCCTGGAGAGCTTGCAGAGCACTGGGGAAAGGCAGGCAGAGAATTCCCTGCTAGCACCTTCTCTGTGCCTGGGAAGCACAAGTGTTCACATTGCTTCGCAGAATCGCTTTTGTGCAGAAAACAGTAACACTTGTTCAGAACGAAAGAAAGCACAGAGCCCCAGATTTGCTGTTGTCCTGGAGAGCTTGCAGAGCACTGGGGAAAGGCAGGCAGAGAATTCCTTGCTAGCACCTTCTCTGTGCCTTGGAAACAGAAGTGTTCACATTGCTTCGCAAAATCGCTTTTGTGCAGAAAACACTAACACTTGTTCAGAAAGAAAGAAAGCACAGAGCCCCAGATTTTATGTTGTCCTGGAGAGCTTGCAGAGCACTGGGGAAAGGCAGGCAGAGAAGTCCCTGCTAGCACCTTCTCTGTGCCTGGGAAGCACAAGTGTTCACATTGCTTCGCAGAATCGCTTTTGTGCAGAAAACACTAACACTTGTTCAGAACGAAAGAAAGCACAGAGCCCCAGATTTTATGTTGTCCTGGAGAGCTTGCAGAGCACTGGGGAAAGGCAGGCAGAGAATTCCCTGCTAGCACCTTCTCTGTGCCTGGGAAGCACAAGTGTTCACATTGCTTCGCAGAATCGCTTTTGTGCAGAAAACAGTAACACTTGTTCAGAATGAAAGAAAGCACAGAGCCCCAGATTTTATGTTGTCCTGGAGAGCTTGCAGAGCACTGGGGAAAGGCAGGCAGAGAATTCCCTGCTAGCACCTTCTCTGTGCCTGTTCACATTGCTTCGCAGAATCACTTTTGTGCAGAAAACAGTAACACTTGTTCAGAACGAAAGAAAGCACAGAGCCCCAGATTTTATGTTGTCCTGGAGAGCTTGCAGAGCACTGGGGAAAGGCAGGCAGAGAATTCCCTGCTAGCACCTTCTCTGTGCCTGGGAAGCACAAGTGTTCACATTGCTTCGCAGAATCGCTTTTGTGCAGAAAACAGTAACACTTGTTCAGAACGAAAGAAAGCACAGAGCCCCAGATTTTATGTTGTCCTGGAGAGCTTGCAGAGCACTGGGGAAAGGCAGGCAGAGAATTCCCTGCTAGCACCTTCTCTGTGCCTGGGAAGCACAAGTGTTCACATTGCTTCGCAGAATCGCTTTTGTGCAGAAAACAGTAACACTTGTTCAGAACGAAAGAAAGCACAGAGCCCCAGATTTTATGTTGTCCTGGAGAGCTTGCAGAGCACTGGGGAAAGGCAGGCAGAGAATTCCCTGCTAGCACCTTCTCTGTGCCTGGGAAGCACAAGTGTTCACATTGCTTCGCAGAATCGCTTTTGTGCAGAAAACAGTAACACTTGTTCAGAACGAAAGAAAGCACAGAGCCCCAGATTTTATGTTGTCCTGGAGAGCTTGCAGAGCACTGGGGAAAGGCAGGCAGAGAATTCCCTGCTAGCACCTTCTCTGTGCCTGTTCACATTGCTTCGCAGAATCGCTTTTGTGCAGAAAACAGTAACACTTGTTCAGAACGAAAGAAAGCACAGAGCCCCAGATTTGCTGTTGTCCTGGAGAGCTTGCAGAGCACTGGGGAAAGGCAGGCAGAGAATTCCTTGCTAGCACCTTCTCTGTGCCTTGGAAGCAGAAGTGTTCACATTGCTTCGCAGAATCGCTTTTGTGCAGAAAACAGTAACACTTGTTCAGAACGAAAGAAAGCACAGAGCCCCAGATTTTATGTTGTCCTGGAGAGCTTGCAGAGCACTGGGGAAAGGCAGGCAGAGAATTCCCTGCTAGCACCTTCTCTGTGCCTGGGAAGCACAAGTGTTCACATTGCTTCGCAGAATCGCTTTTGTGCAGAAAACAGTAACACTTGTTCAGAACGAAAGAAAGCACAGAGCACCAGATTTGCTGTTGTCCTGGAGAGCTTGCAGAGCACTGGGGAAAGGCAGGCAGAGAATTCCTTGCTAGCACCTTCTCTGTGCCTTGGAAACAGAAGTGTTCACATTGCTTCGCAAAATCGCTTTTGTGCAGAAAACACTAACACTTGTTCAGAAAGAAAGAAAGCACAGAGCCCCAGATTTTATGTTGTCCTGGAGAGCTTGCAGAGCACTGGGGAAAGGCAGGCAGAGAAGTCCCTGCTAGCACCTTCTCTGTGCCTGGGAAGCACAAGTGTTCACATTGCTTCGCAGAATCGCTTTTGTGCAGAAAACACTAACACTTGTTCAGAACGAAAGAAAGCACAGAGCCCCAGATTTTATGTTGTCCTGGAGAGCTTGCAGAGCACTGGGGAAAGGCAGGCAGAGAATTCCCTGCTAGCACCTTCTCTGTGCCTGGGAAGCACAAGTGTTCACATTGCTTCGCAGAATCGCTTTTGTGCAGAAAACAGTAACACTTGTTCAGAATGAAAGAAAGCACAGAGCCCCAGATTTTATGTTGTCCTGGAGAGCTTGCAGAGCACTGGGGAAAGGCAGGCAGAGAATTCCCTGCTAGCACCTTCTCTGTGCCTGTTCACATTGCTTCGCAGAATCACTTTTGTGCAGAAAACAGTAACACTTGTTCAGAACGAAAGAAAGCACAGAGCCCCAGATTTTATGTTGTCCTGGAGAGCTTGCAGAGCACTGGGGAAAGGCAGGCAGAGAATTCCCTGCTAGCACCTTCTCTGTGCCTGGGAAGCACAAGTGTTCACATTGCTTCGCAGAATCGCTTTTGTGCAGAAAACAGTAACACTTGTTCAGAACGAAAGAAAGCACAGAGCCCCAGATTTTATGTTGTCCTGGAGAGCTTGCAGAGCACTGGGGAAAGGGAGGCAGAGAATTCCTTGCTAGCACCTTCTCTGTGCCTTGGAAGCAGAAGTGTTCACATTGCTTCGCAAAATCGCTTTTGTGCAGAAAACACTAACACTTGTTCAGAACGAAAGAAAGCACAGAGCCCCAGATTTTATGTTGTCCTGGAGAGCTTGCAGAGCACTGGGGAAAGGCAGGCAGAGAATTCCCTGCTAGCACCTTCTCTGTGCCTGGGAAGCACAAGTGTTCACATTGCTTAGCAGAATCGCTTTTGTGCAGAAAACAGTAACACTTGTTCAGAACGAAAGAAAGCACAGAGCCCCAGATTTTATGTTGTCCTGGAGAGCTTGCAGAGCACTGGGGAAAGGCAGGCAGAGAATTCCCTGCTAGCACCTTCTCTGTGCCTGGGAAGCACAAGTGTTCACATTGCTTCGCAGAATCGCTTTTGTGCAGAAAACAGTAACACTTGTTCAGAACGAAAGAAAGCACAGAGCCCCAGATTTTATGTTGTCCTGGAGAGCTTGCAGAGCACTGGGGAAAGGCAGGCAGAGAATTCCCTGCTAGCACCTTCTCTGTGCCTGTTCAAATTGCTTCTCAGAATCGCTTTTGTGCAGAAAACAGTAACACTTGTTCAGAACGAAAGAAAGCACAGAGCCCCAGATTTTATGTTGTCCTGGAGAGCTTGCAGAGCACTGGGGAAAGGCAGGCAGAGAATTCCCTGCTAGCACCTTCTCTGTGCCTGGGAAGCACAAGTGTTCACATTGCTTCGCAGAATCGCTTTTGTGCAGAAAACAGTAACACTTGTTCAGAACGAAAGAAAGCACAGAGCCCCAGAATTTATGTTGTCCTGGAGAGCTTGCAGAGCACTGGGGAAAGGCAGGCAGAGAATTCCCTGCTAGCACCTTCTCTGTGCCTGGGAAGCACAAGTGTTCACATGGCTTCGCAGAATCGCTTTTGTGCAGAAAACAGTAACACTTGTTCAGAACGAAAGAAAGCACAGAGCCCCAGATTTTATGTTGTCCTGGAGAGCTTGCAGAGCACTGGGGAAAGGCAGGCAGAGAATTCCCTGCTAGCACCTTCTCTGTTCCTGGGAAGCACAAGTGTTCACATGGCTTCGCAGAATTGCTTTTGTGCAGAAAACAGTAACACTTGTTCAGAACGAAAGAAAGCACAGAGCCCCAGATTTGCTGTTGTCCTGGAGAGCTTGCAGAGCACTGGGGAAAGGCAGGCAGAGAATTCCCTGCTAGCACCTTCTCTGTGCCTGGGAAGCACAAGTGTTCACATTGCTTCGCAGAATCGCTTTTGTGCAGAAAACAGTAACACTTGTTCAGAACGAAAGAAAGCACAGAGCCCCAGATTTTATGTTGTCCTGGAGAGCTTGCAGAGCACTGGGGAAAGGCAGGCAGAGAATTCCCTGCTAGCACCTTCTCTGTGCCTGGGAAGCACAAGTGTTCACATTGCTTCGCAGAATCGCTTTTGTGCAGAAAACAGTAACACTTGTTCAGAACGAAAGAAAGCACAGAGCCCCAGATTTTATGTTGTCCTGGAGAGCTTGCAGAGCACTGGGGAAAGGCAGGCAGAGAATTCCCTGCTAGCACCTTCTCTGTGCCTGGGAAGCACAAGTGTTCACATTGCTTCGCAGAATCGCTTTTGTGCAGAAAACAGTAACACTTGTTCAGAACGAAAGAAAGCACAGAGCCCCAGATTTTATGTTGTCCTGGAGAGCTTGCAGAGCACTGGGGAAAGGCAGGCAGAGAATTCCCTGCTAGCACCTTCTCTGTGCCTGGGAAGCACAAGTGTTCACATTGCTTAGCAGAATCGCTTTTGTGCAGAAAACAGTAACACTTGTTCAGAACGAAAGAAAGCACAGAGCCCCAGATTTTATGTTGTCCTGGAGAGCTTGCAGAGCACTGGGGAAAGGCAGGCAGAGAATTCCCTGCTAGCACCTTCTCTGTGCCTGGGAAGCACAAGTGTTCACATTGCTTCGCAGAATCGCTTTTGTGCAGAAAACAGTAACACTTGTTCAGAACGAAAGAAAGCACAGAGCCCCAGATTTTATGTTGTCCTGGAGAGCTTGCAGAGCACTGGGGAAAGGCAGGCAGAGAATTCCCTGCTAGCACCTTCTCTGTGCCTGTTCACATTGCTTCGCAGAATCGCTTTTGTGCAGAAAACAGTAACACTTGTTCAGAACGAAAGAAAGCACAGAGCCCCAGAATTTATGTTGTCCTGGAGAGCTTGCAGAGCACTGGGGAAAGGCAGGCAGAGAATTCCCTGCTAGCACCTTCTCTGTGCCTGGGAAGCACAAGTGTTCACATTGCTTCGCAGAATCGCTTTTGTGCAGAAAACAGTAACACTTGTTCAGAACGAAAGAAAGCACAGAGCCCCAGATTTTATGTTGTCCTGGAGAGCTTGCAGAGCACTGGGGAAAGGCAGGCAGAGAATTCCCTGCTAGCACCTTCTCTGTGCCTGGGAAGCACAAGTGTTCACATTGCTTCGCAGAATCGCTTTTGTGCAGAAAACAGTAACACTTGTTCAGAACGAAAGAAAGCACAGAGCCCCAGATTTGTTGTTGTCCTGGAGAGCTTGCAGAGCACTGGGGAAAGGCAGGCAGAGAATTCCCTGCTAGCACCTTCTCTGTGCCTGGGAAGCACAAGTGTTCACATTGCTTCGCAGAATTGCTTTTGTGCAGAAAACAGTAACACTTGTTCAGAATGAAAGAAAGCACAGAGCCCCAGATTTTATGTTGTCCTGGAGAGCTTGCAGAGCACTGGGGAAAGGCAGGCAGAGAATTCCTTGCTAGCACCTTCTCTGTGCCTTGGAAGCAGAAGTGTTCACATTGCTTCGCAAAATCGCTTTTGTGCAGAAAACACTAACACTTGTTCAGAACGAAAGAAAGCACAGAGCCCCAGATTTTATGTTGTCCTGGAGAGCTTGCAGAGCACTGGGGAAAGGCAGGCAGAGAATTCCCTGCTAGCACCTTCTCTGTGCCTGGGAAGCACAAGTGTTCACATTGCTTCGCAGAATCGCTTTTGTGCAGAAAACAGTAACACTTGTTCAGAACGAAAGAAAGCACAGAGCCCCAGATTTTATGTTGTCCTGGAGAGCTTGCAGAGCACTGGGGAAAGGCAGGCAGAGAAGTCCCTGCTAGCACCTTCTCTGTGCCTGTTCACATTGCTTCGCAGAATCGCTTTTGTGCAGAAAACAGTAACACTTGTTCAGAACGAAAGAAAGCACAGAGCCCCAGATTTGCTGTTGTCCTGGAGAGCTTGCAGAGCACTGGGGAAAGGCAGGCAGAGAATTCCCTGCTAGCACCTTCTCTGTGCCTGGGAAGCACAAGTGTTCACATTGCTTCGCAGAATCGCTTTTGTGCAGAAAACAGTAACACTTGTTCAGAACGAAAGAAAGCACAGAGCCCCAGATTTTATGTTGTCCTGGAGAGCTTGCAGAGCACTGGGGAAAGGCAGGCAGAGAATTCCCTGCTAGCACCTTCTCTGTGCCTGGGAAGCACAAGTGTTCACATTGCTTCGCAGAATCGCTTTTGTGCAGAAAACAGTAACACTTGTTCAGAACGAAAGAAAGCACAGAGCCCCAGATTTTTTGTTGTCCTGGAGAGCTTGCAGAGCACTGGGGAAAGGCAGGCAGAGAATTCCCTGCTAGCACCTTCTCTGTGCCTGGGAAGCACAAGTGTTCACATTGCTTCGCAGAATTGCTTTTGTGCAGAAAACAGTAACACTTGTTCAGAATGAAAGAAAGCACAGAGCCCCAGATTTTATGTTGTCCTGGAGAGCTTGCAGAGCACTGGGGAAAGGCAGGCAGAGAATTCCTTGCTAGCACCTTCTCTGTGCCTTGGAAGCAGAAGTGTTCACATTGCTTCGCAAAATCGCTTTTGTGCAGAAAACACTAACACTTGTTCAGAACGAAAGAAAGCACAGAGCCCCAGATTTTATGTTGTCCTGGAGAGCTTGCAGAGCACTGGGGAAAGGCAGGCAGAGAATTCCCTGCTAGCACCTTCTCTGTGCCTGGGAAGCACAAGTGTTCACATTGCTTCGCAGAATCGCTTTTGTGCAGAAAACAGTAACACTTGTTCAGAACGAAAGAAAGCACAGAGCCCCAGATTTTATGTTGTCCTGGAGAGCTTGCAGAGCACTGGGGAAAGGCAGGCAGAGAAGTCCCTGCTAGCACCTTCTCTGTGCCTGTTCACATTGCTTCGCAGAATCGCTTTTGTGCAGAAAACAGTAACACTTGTTCAGAACGAAAGAAAGCACAGAGCCCCAGATTTTATGTTGTCCTGGAGAGCTTGCAGAGCACTGGGGAAAGGCAGGCAGAGAATTCCCTGCTAGCACCTTCTCTGTGCCTGGGAAGCACAAGTGTTCACATTGCTTCGCAGAATCGCTTTTGTGCAGAAAACAGTAACACTTGTTCAGAACGAAAGAAAGCACAGAGCCCCAGATTTTATGTTGTCCTGGAGAGCTTGCAGAGCACTGGGGAAAGGCAGGCAGAGAATTCCCTGCTAGCACCTTCTCTGTGCCTGGGAAGCACAAGTGTTCACATTGCTTCGCAGAATCGCTTTTGTGCAGAAAACAGTAACACTTGTTCAGAACGAAAGAAAGCACAGAGCCCCAGATTTTATGTTGTCCTGGAGAGCTTGCAGAGCACTGGGGAAAGGCAGGCAGAGAATTCCCTGCTAGCACCTTCTCTGTGCCTGGGAAGCACAAGTGTTCACATTGCTTCGCAGAATCGCTTTTGTGCAGAAAACAGTAACACTTGTTCAGAACGAAAGAAAGCACAGAGCCCCAGATTTTATGTTGTCCTGGAGAGCTTGCAGAGCACTGGGGAAAGGCAGGCAGAGAATTCCCTGCTAGCACCTTCTCTGTGCCTGGGAAGCACAAGTGTTCACATTGCTTCGCAGAATTGCTTTTGTGCAGAAAACAGTAACACTTGTTCAGAACGAAAGAAAGCACAGAGCCCCAGATTTGCTGTTGTCCTGGAGAGCTTGCAGAGCACTGGGGAAAGGCAGGCAGAGAATTCCCTGCTAGCACCTTCTCTGTGCCTGGGAAGCACAAGTGTTCACATTGCTTCGCAGAATCGCTTTTGTGCAGAAAACAGTAACACTTGTTCAGAACGAAAGAAAGCACAGAGCCCCAGATTTTATGTTGTCCTGGAGAGCTTGCAGAGCACTGGGGAAAGGCAGGCAGAGAATTCCCTGCTAGCACCTTCTCTGTGCCTGGGAAGCACAAGTGTTCACATTGCTTCGCAGAATCGCTTTTGTGCAGAAAACAGTAACACTTGTTCAGAACGAAAGAAAGCACAGAGCCCCAGATTTTATGTTGTCCTGGAGAGCTTGCAGAGCACTGGGGAAAGGCAGGCAGAGAATTCCCTGCTAGCACCTTCTCTGTGCCTGGGAAGCACAAGTGTTCACATTGCTTAGCAGAATCGCTTTTGTGCAGAAAACAGTAACACTTGTTCAGAACGAAAGAAAGCACAGAGCCCCAGATTTTATGTTGTCCTGGAGAGCTTGCAGAGCACTGGGGAAAGGCAGGCAGAGAATTCCCTGCTAGCACCTTCTCTGTGCCTGTTCACATTGCTTCGCAGAATCGCTTTTGTGCAGAAAACAGTAACACTTGTTCAGAACGAAAGAAAGCACAGAGCCCCAGATTTGCTGTTGTCCTGGAGAGCTTGCAGAGCACTGGGGAAAGGCAGGCAGAGAATTCCTTGCTAGCACCTTCTCTGTGCCTTGGAAGCAGAAGTGTTCACATTGCTTCGCAGAATCGCTTTTGTGCAGAAAACAGTAACACTTGTTCAGAACGAAAGAAAGCACAGAGCCCCAGATTTTATGTTGTCCTGGAGAGCTTGCAGAGCACTGGGGAAAGGCAGGCAGAGAATTCCCTGCTAGCACCTTCTCTGTGCCTGGGAAGCACAAGTGTTCACATTGCTTCGCAGAATCGCTTTTGTGCAGAAAACAGTAACACTTGTTCAGACGAAAGAAAGCACAGAGCCCCAGATTTTATGTTGTCCTGGAGAGCTTGCAGAGCACTGGGGAAAGGCAGGCAGAGAATTCCCTGCTAGCACCTTCTCTGTGCCTGGGAAGCACAAGTGTTCACATTGCTTCGCAGAATCGCTTTTGTGCAGAAAACAGTAACACTTGTTCAGAACGAAAGAAAGCACAGAGCCCCAGATTTTATGTTGTCCTGGAGAGCTTGCAGAGCACTGGGGAAAGGCAGGCAGAGAAGTCCCTGCTAGCACCTTCTCTGTGCCTGTTCACATTGCTTCGCAGAATCGCTTTTGTGCAGAAAACAGTAACACTTGTTCAGAACGAAAGAAAGCACAGAGCCCCAGATTTTATGTTGTCCTGGAGAGCTTGCAGAGCACTGGGGAAAGGCAGGCAGAGAATTCCCTGCTAGCACCTTCTCTGTGCCTGGGAAGCACAAGTGTTCACATTGCTTCGCAGAATCGCTTTTGTGCAGAAAACAGTAACACTTGTTCAGAACGAAAGAAAGCACAGAGCCCCAGATTTTATGTTGTCCTGGAGAGCTTGCAGAGCACTGGGGAAAGGCAGGCAGAGAATTCCCTGCTAGCACCTTCTCTGTGCCTGGGAAGCACAAGTGTTCACATTGCTTCGCAGAATCGCTTTTGTGCAGAAAACAGTAACACTTGTTCAGAACGAAAGAAAGCACAGAGCCCCAGATTTTTTGTTGTCCTGGAGAGCTTGCAGAGCACTGGGGAAAGGCAGGCAGAGAATTCCCTGCTAGCACCTTCTCTGTGCCTGGGAAGCACAAGTGTTCACATTGCTTCGCAGAATTGCTTTTGTGCAGAAAACAGTAACACTTGTTCAGAATGAAAGAAAGCACAGAGCCCCAGATTTTATGTTGTCCTGGAGAGCTTGCAGAGCACTGGGGAAAGGCAGGCAGAGAATTCCTTGCTAGCACCTTCTCTGTGCCTTGGAAGCAGAAGTGTTCACATTGCTTCGCAAAATCGCTTTTGTGCAGAAAACACTAACACTTGTTCAGAACGAAAGAAAGCACAGAGCCCCAGATTTTATGTTGTCCTGGAGAGCTTGCAGAGCACTGGGGAAAGGCAGGCAGAGAATTCCCTGCTAGCACCTTCTCTGTGCCTGGGAAGCACAAGTGTTCACATTGCTTCGCAGAATCGCTTTTGTGCAGAAAACAGTAACACTTGTTCAGAACGAAAGAAAGCACAGAGCCCCAGATTTTATGTTGTCCTGGAGAGCTTGCAGAGCACTGGGGAAAGGCAGGCAGAGAAGTCCCTGCTAGCACCTTCTCTGTGCCTGTTCACATTGCTTCGCAGAATCGCTTTTGTGCAGAAAACAGTAACACTTGTTCAGAACGAAAGAAAGCACAGAGCCCCAGATTTTATGTTGTCCTGGAGAGCTTGCAGAGCACTGGGGAAAGGCAGGCAGAGAATTCCCTGCTAGCACCTTCTCTGTGCCTGGGAAGCACAAGTGTTCACATTGCTTCGCAGAATCGCTTTTGTGCAGAAAACAGTAACACTTGTTCAGAACGAAAGAAAGCACAGAGCCCCAGATTTTATGTTGTCCTGGAGAGCTTGCAGAGCACTGGGGAAAGGCAGGCAGAGAATTCCCTGCTAGCACCTTCTCTGTGCCTGGGAAGCACAAGTGTTCACATTGCTTCGCAGAATCGCTTTTGTGCAGAAAACAGTAACACTTGTTCAGAACGAAAGAAAGCACAGAGCCCCAGATTTTATGTTGTCCTGGAGAGCTTGCAGAGCACTGGGGAAAGGCAGGCAGAGAATTCCCTGCTAGCACCTTCTCTGTGCCTGGGAAGCACAAGTGTTCACATTGCTTCGCAGAATCGCTTTTGTGCAGAAAACAGTAACACTTGTTCAGAACGAAAGAAAGCACAGAGCCCCAGATTTTATGTTGTCCTGGAGAGCTTGCAGAGCACTGGGGAAAGGCAGGCAGAGAATTCCCTGCTAGCACCTTCTCTGTGCCTGGGAAGCACAAGTGTTCACATTGCTTCGCAGAATTGCTTTTGTGCAGAAAACAGTAACACTTGTTCAGAACGAAAGAAAGCACAGAGCCCCAGATTTGCTGTTGTCCTGGAGAGCTTGCAGAGCACTGGGGAAAGGCAGGCAGAGAATTCCCTGCTAGCACCTTCTCTGTGCCTGGGAAGCACAAGTGTTCACATTGCTTCGCAGAATCGCTTTTGTGCAGAAAACAGTAACACTTGTTCAGAACGAAAGAAAGCACAGAGCCCCAGATTTTATGTTGTCCTGGAGAGCTTGCAGAGCACTGGGGAAAGGCAGGCAGAGAATTCCCTGCTAGCACCTTCTCTGTGCCTGGGAAGCACAAGTGTTCACATTGCTTCGCAGAATCGCTTTTGTGCAGAAAACAGTAACACTTGTTCAGAACGAAAGAAAGCACAGAGCCCCAGATTTTATGTTGTCCTGGAGAGCTTGCAGAGCACTGGGGAAAGGCAGGCAGAGAATTCCCTGCTAGCACCTTCTCTGTGCCTGGGAAGCACAAGTGTTCACATTGCTTCGCAGAATCGCTTTTGTGCAGAAAACAGTAACACTTGTTCAGAATGAAAGAAAGCACAGAGCCCCAGATTTTATGTTGTCCTGGAGAGCTTGCAGAGCACTGGGGAAAGGCAGGCAGAGAATTCCCTGCTAGCACCTTCTCTGTGCCTGGGAAGCACAAGTGTTCACATTGCTTCGCAGAATCGCTTTTGTGCAGAAAACAGTAACACTTGTTCAGAACGAAAGAAAGCACAGAGCCCCAGATTTTATGTTGTCCTGGAGAGCTTGCAGAGCACTGGGGAAAGGCAGGCAGAGAATTCCCTGCTAGCACCTTCTCTGTGCCTGGGAAGCACAAGTGTTCACATTGCTTCGCAGAATCGCTTTTGTGCAGAAAACAGTAACACTTGTTCAGAACGAAAGAAAGCACAGAGCCCCAGATTTGCTGTTGTCCTGGAGAGCTTGCAGAGCACTGGGGAAAGGCAGGCAGAGAATTCCCTGCTAGCACCTTCTCTGTGCCTGGGAAGCACAAGTGTTCACATTGCTTCGCAGAATCGCTTTTGTGCAGAAAACAGTAACACTTGTTCAGAACGAAAGAAAGCACAGAGCCCCAGATTTTATGTTGTCCTGGAGAGCTTGCAGAGCACTGGGGAAAGGCAGGCAGAGAATTCCCTGCTAGCACCTTCTCTGTGCCTGGGAAGCACAAGTGTTCACATTGCTTCGCAGAATCGCTTTTGTGCAGAAAACAGTAACACTTGTTCAGAACGAAAGAAAGCACAGAGCCCCAGATTTTATGTTGTCCTGGAGAGCTTGCAGAGCACTGGGGAAAGGCAGGCAGAGAATTCCCTGCTAGCACCTTCTCTGTGCCTGGGAAGCACAAGTGTTCACATTGCTTAGCAGAATCGCTTTTGTGCAGAAAACAGTAACACTTGTTCAGAACGAAAGAAAGCACAGAGCCCCAGATTTTATGTTGTCCTGGAGAGCTTGCAGAGCACTGGGGAAAGGCAGGCAGAGAATTCCCTGCTAGCACCTTCTCTGTGCCTGGGAAGCACAAGTGTTCACATTGCTTCGCAGAATCGCTTTTGTGCAGAAAACAGTAACACTTGTTCAGAATGAAAGAAAGCACAGAGCCCCAGATTTTATGTTGTCCTGGAGAGCTTGCAGAGCACTGGGGAAAGGCAGGCAGAGAATTCCCTGCTAGCACCTTCTCTGTGCCTGGGAAGCACAAGTGTTCACATTGCTTCGCAGAATCGCTTTTGTGCAGAAAACAGTAACACCTGTTCAGAACGAAAGAAAGCACAGAGCCCCAGATTTTATGTTGTCCTGGAGAGCTTGCAGAGCACTGGGGAAAGGCAGGCAGAGAATTCCCTGCTAGCACCTTCTCTGTGCCTGTTCACATTGCTTCGCAGAATCGCTTTTGTGCAGAAAACAGTAACACTTGTTCAGAACGAAAGAAAGCACAGAGCCCCAGATTTTATGTTGTCCTGGAGAGCTTGCAGAGCACTGGGGAAAGGCAGGCAGAGAATTCCCTGCTAGCACCTTCTCTGTGCCTGGGAAGCACAAGTGTTCACATTGCTTCGCAGAATCGCTTTTGTGCAGAAAACAGTAACACTTGTTCAGAACGAAAGAAAGCACAGAGCCCCAGATTTTATGTTGTCCTGGAGAGCTTGCAGAGCACTGGGGAAAGGCAGGCAGAGAATTCCCTGCTAGCACCTTCTCTGTGCCTGGGAAGCACAAGTGTTCACATTGCTTCGCAGAATCGCTTTTGTGCAGAAAACAGTAACACTTGTTCAGAACGAAAGAAAGCACAGAGCCCCAGATTTTATGTTGTCCTGGAGAGCTTGCAGAGCACTGGGGAAAGGCAGGCAGAGAATTCCCTGCTAGCACCTTCTCTGTGCCTGGGAAGCACAAGTGTTCACATTGCTTCGCAGAATTGCTTTTGTGCAGAAAACAGTAACACTTGTTCAGAACGAAAGAAAGCACAGAGCCCCAGATTTGCTGTTGTCCTGGAGAGCTTGCAGAGCACTGGGGAAAGGCAGGCAGAGAATTCCCTGCTAGCACCTTCTCTGTGCCTGGGAAGCACAAGTGTTCACATTGCTTCGCAGAATCGCTTTTGTGCAGAAAACAGTAACACTTGTTCAGAACGAAAGAAAGCACAGAGCCCCAGATTTTATGTTGTCCTGGAGAGCTTGCAGAGCACTGGGGAAAGGCAGGCAGAGAATTCCCTGCTAGCACCTTCTCTGTGCCTGGGAAGCACAAGTGTTCACATTGCTTCGCAGAATCGCTTTTGTGCAGAAAACAGTAACACTTGTTCAGAACGAAAGAAAGCACAGAGCCCCAGATTTTATGTTGTCCTGGAGAGCTTGCAGAGCACTGGGGAAAGGCAGGCAGAGAATTCCCTGCTAGCACCTTCTCTGTGCCTGGGAAGCACAAGTGTTCACATTGCTTCGCAGAATCGCTTTTGTGCAGAAAACAGTAACACCTGTTCAGAACGAAAGAAAGCACAGAGCCCCAGATTTTATGTTGTCCTGGAGAGCTTGCAGAGCACTGGGGAAAGGCAGGCAGAGAATTCCCTGCTAGCACCTTCTCTGTGCCTGTTCACATTGCTTCGCAGAATCGCTTTTGTGCAGAAAACAGTAACACTTGTTCAGAACGAAAGAAAGCACAGAGCCCCAGATTTTATGTTGTCCTGGAGAGCTTGCAGAGCACTGGGGAAAGGCAGGCAGAGAATTCCCTGCTAGCACCTTCTCTGTGCCTGGGAAGCACAAGTGTTCACATTGCTTCGCAGAATCGCTTTTGTGCAGAAAACAGTAACACTTGTTCAGAACGAAAGAAAGCACAGAGCCCCAGATTTTATGTTGTCCTGGAGAGCTTGCAGAGCACTGGGGAAAGGCAGGCAGAGAATTCCCTGCTAGCACCTTCTCTGTGCCTGGGAAGCACAAGTGTTCACATTGCTTCGCAGAATCGCTTTTGTGCAGAAAACAGTAACACTTGTTCAGAACGAAAGAAAGCACAGAGCCCCAGATTTGTTGTTGTCCTGGAGAGCTTGCAGAGCACTGGGGAAAGGCAGGCAGAGAATTCCCTGCTAGCACCTTCTCAGTGCCTGGGAAGCACAAGTGTTCACATTGCTTCGCAGAATCGCTTTTGTGCAGAAAACAGTAACACTTGTTCAGAACGAAAGAAAGCACAGAGCCCCAGATTTTATGTTGTCCTGGAGAGCTTGCAGAGCACTGGGGAAAGGCAGGCAGAGAATTCCCTGCTAGCACCTTCTCTGTGCCTGGAAGCAAAGTGTTCACATTGCTTCGCAGAATCGCTTTTGTGCAGAAAACAGTAACACTTGTTCAGAACGAAAGAAAGCACAGAGCCCCAGATTTTATGTTGTCCTGAGAGCTTGCAGAGCACTGGGGAAAGGCAGGCAGAGAATTCCCTGCTAGCACCTTCTCTGTGCCTGGGAAGCACAAGTGTTCACATTGCTTCGCAGAATCGCTTTTGTGCAGAAAACAGTAACACTTGTTCAGAACGAAAGAAAGCACAGAGCCCCAGATTTTATGTTGTCCTGGAGAGCTTGCAGAGCACTGGGGAAAGGCAGGCAGAGAATTCCCTGCTAGCACCTCTCTGCCTGGAGCACAGTGTTCACATTGCTTCGCAGAATCGCTTTTGTGCAGAAAACAGTAACACTTGTTCAGAACGAAAGAAAGCACAGAGCCCCAGATTTTATGTTGTCCTGGAGAGCTTGCAGAGCACTGGGGAAAGGCAGGCAGAGAATTCCCTGCTAGCACCTTCTCTGTGCCTGGGAAGCACAAGTGTTCACATTGCTTCGCAGAATCGCTTTTGTGCAGAAAACAGTAACACTTGTTCAGAACGAAAGAAAGCACAGAGCCCCAGATTTTATGTTGTCCTGGAGAGCTTGCAGAGCACTGGGGAAAGGCAGGCAGAGAATTCCCTGCTAGCACCTTCTCTGTGCCTGGAGCACAAGTGTTCACATTGCTTCGCAGAATCGCTTTTGTGCAGAAAACAGTAACACTTGTTCAGAACGAAAGAAAGCACAGAGCCCCAGATTTTATGTTGTCCTGGAGAGCTTGCAGAGCACTGGGGAAAGGCAGGCAGAGAATTCCCTGCTAGCACCTTCTCTGTGCCTGGGAAGCACAAGTGTTCACATTGCTTCGCAGAATTGCTTTTGTGCAGAAAACAGTAACACTTGTTCAGAACGAAAGAAAGCACAGAGCCCCAGATTTTATGTTGTCCTGGAGAGCTTGCAGAGCACTGGGGAAAGGCAGGCAGAGATTCCCTGCTAGCACCTTCTCTGTGCCTGTTCACATTGCTTCGCAGAATCGCTTTTGTGCAGAAAACAGTAACACTTGTTCAGAACGAAAGAAAGCACAGAGCCCCAGATTTTATGTTGTCCTGGAGAGCTTGCAGAGCACTGGGGAAAGGCAGGCAGAGAATTCCCTGCTAGCACCTTCTCT